>NW_013665877.1:108103-115786 GCF_000517525.1 Limulus polyphemus | reverse complement strand
GAGATTTTTTGGGTACCCCCCCTTTAAGGTAGATATAATGGAGGAGTTCAATCGCTACACTGAGGCCTATGCGAATCGTGAGGATTGAGCGTGGGTATTTTATGCTAATCCAAGGATTAACTATACTAGATAAGTATAACGGATTAGTATAATCTTCATATTTTTATAACAAGGAACTATTTTATAACTATTTTAAATACGCTTTTGATAAATGAATTTACGGTCGAAAATGTCAACTCGGATGTTCTTCACAGTATGCAAAATGAAATCATTTCTAATGTATCTTTAATGGTGTTTTTAAGTTTTCAAAAATAACAGTTTAATTATTTTTCTTCCCGAAGTGAGGCAGTCACACTGGCGGAAGAAAGCTTGTCCCGGCTGGTATTCTGCGTAACAGATTGACCTTACTTTACTGTGAACGACTTTCGTTCCCAAAATAGCGGAGGCAATCATGCAGTCGAGGAGTTAACCGATACACAGATGTCGACAAGGATAATCAAGCTTCTGCTTCGCTTTTGTTGTTGTTATTTTTTAAAATGCGAATGTCTTTAAAGTGACTGAGGGCGACCGAGCAATGAGATTATGATTATGTGTGTTTAAACGTTGGTTCGAATGAAACAAGGTCAAATAATTCGGTGACTAACTGTAATAAAACAGGCATTGTAATCTACATTTATTTTTGGAGGGCTCTTGATGAGCTGTAATAAAACCATAAACAATGTCTGATAAGAGTAGAAAAATAAAAACGTTGTTTCTTGGCACAATGAAAGATAAAGTCTTTATTGAACATTTCAGCCGACATTTTAATAAATATTTTGTCTTTCACTGTGCCAAAAAAAACGTCTTTTTTTGTTTTTCTACTCTTAATATAGTAGCGCAATGTAACTGAATAGAATAAAATAATGTCTAATAAGGTTATATTATATAAGAATAAAACATTGTCTAATAAGATTATATTATAAAAGAATAAAACAATGCCTAATAAGATTATATTATAAAAGAATAAAACAATGCCTAATAAGGTTATATTATAAAACAATAAAACAATGCCTAATAAGATTATATTATTAAACAATAAAACAATGCCCAATAAGGTTATATTATAAAACAATAAAACAGTGTCTAATAAGGTTATATTATAAAATAATAAAACAATGTCTAATAAGATTATATTATAAAACAATAAAACAGTGTCTAATAAGGTTATATTATAAAACAATGTCTAATTAGGTTATATTATATAGAAATAAAACAGTGTCTAATAAGGTTATATTATAAAATAATAAAACAATGTCCTCTGATAATTGTACTAAAATGAACCAAACTCACGTCTAACGTTGTTCCAGGTTAAATGTTAAGTTCGTGGTTGTAACTGTTTCTTGTTTCTTCATATGTCATATATATACATATACGTTATGAGAAGAAGCAGGTGGTGTAACCCTAACCAGTTTCTTTCTTTAGGGTTTTCGAACAAATCTAATGATATTAATTTACGTTTTATTTTAGTTTATATTATTACGGTGTAATATGCGATAACTTTCTATATATTTTTCTGTTTATTTGTTTGTTTCTTTGTTTAAGCGCAAAGCCAGACAATAAAATATCTGTGCTCTGTCCACCTTGAGGAATGGAACTCCCTATTTTTGAGTTGTAATTCTGCAAACTTAACGCTAAGCTACTGGGGGACTTTGTTGTTTTCTTTCTTAATTAAACAAAAACTGAGCTTATATGAAACTTTCCATTCGAATCTAAAACTACCTACTATTGACAGGTATTAGTTACATTAACCTGACATTTAAACACCATAAACATACACGAAATATGTTTGTTTTTGTTTTTTATATTCAGGCAAAGCTATGCTATGCGTCCCAAGTTTTCAACTTTCTATGGGGAAGACAGAATGTCAACAACACTCACCGCCAACTCTTTGATTACTCTTTATCTGGTCGAATTGTGGGATTTGACTGTTACTCATACCGGAATTCCGAGTCGGGCGTGGCCTAGTGGTTACGTGCCTGGACTGTGAATCTGATGATTTAGGATTTGCAGCCCGTAAGCATAAAAATGCGCTCTTCACTTTAGGGCTGTGGCTGCGCTATAAGAGTGAATGTTAATCCAACTACTCGATCAGACGAAGAGTAGTCCAAGAGTTGGCGGTGTGCGTTGGCTGTCTTTCTTCTAACCTATCAGTTCAAATTTAATAACAACATTGCACAGGTAGCCAGCCCTTTGTATAGCTTTGCGCGAACATTTCGCAATAAACAAACTTAGAGTACACCCACAGCCCCAAAGTGCGGAGAGCGTTTTTACGGCAAAGGGACACGCCTCTTATCTTATATGTTACATTTTTACCGCGAATGCAGACGTACAAAGAAATGGCATTGAACATTTAGGTTAACGTGGGGAGCCGGAGTGGGGAATTGGGCAAAAATAACATCAAGAGTTTTAAAAACTAGTTCTAATGAACGTAATACAATGAATAGGGGTAACAGCGTACAAATAAACTTACATAGTTCTATAAAACCAACATCGAATAATTGAATAAGTAACAAATGCACTTGAACATCATTATCGTTATATCAGTTACATTCATGTTAACTACATGTACCTAATCTACATAATTACACATCATATGTTACTTATACTAAATATTTACGTTGTCTGTACGGAAATAAACCAGAAGATGTGCCAAACTAAACGTCAGAATAACGTGTAATTCCCAAAAGAAATTTAGTTAAATCTTGTAGATTTTTCTTCTTTTTTTTTTCATCGGTTTATGGAAGTTGATTCTAAGTTATGATAAATATTTATAATTATTTAATGATTGTTTTTTTTTATGTTTATTTAGAAGCTGATGATTACACAGGCCTGCGATGATTTTATCGTCTTGAAATTTTTACATGTTCTGCAGTAATTCCTGTACGCTGAATCCGAACATGATTTTACATGTTCTGCAGTAATTCCTGTACGCTGAATCCAAACATGATTTTACATGTTCTACAGTAATTCCTGTACGCTGAATCCGAACATGATTTTACATGTTCTACAGTAATCCCTGTACGCTGAATCCGAACATGATTTTACATGTTCTGCAGTAATTCCTGTACGCTGAATCCAAACATGATTTTTACATGTTCTGCAGTAATTCCTGTACGCTGAATCCGAACATGATTTTTACATGTTCTGCAGTAATTCCTGTACGCTGAATCCAAACATGATTTTTCTCCTTCACGTCGAGATTTTTCACAAAACGTCATAACGCAACACATAAAAGGAAGACCACAACACGTAGTTTTGAGACTAAAAGACGTAGATTTCACAAACAAATCGGGATGAATGAGTAAACATATTCGTTTCACATCAATATTCTTCCCTTTTCCTCAGCTTGTTTGTATTTTTGTTAATAAACATAATGATAAAAAATGTTCATTATGGTAAACGAAATAATAATTTGTTCTAAGTAAGAGTTTTTTTTTCCTTCCCGATTTGTAAAAAAACCCTTACATGATAGAAAAAAAAAGAATATTATTTTTGAAATATGCGTAACTGAATTATGGAAAATCCGTTATTAAAACCGAAACAACTTTTATGAAGTTTAAGTTCGCAGGCCTGTGTTATAGTGCTTGTCTTTGCCTATGATACAAAGAAATTTACAGTCACCCATATCCTTTCTGATAAATATTGTCATTAGTGAGTTTATACTATGAATCTGAGGGCTCATGTTTCGCGTACTTTTCTTGGAAAAACGTGTCCGCACTTTGGATATAGTGAGTACACTGTACGAGTAAACTGACGATGAAATCTCATTATTCGATCAGATCAGAAATGCCCAAAAGTTTCTGGTGAGTGCTGTTGACTAGCTGCTTTCCATCTTATCTATTAGTTCAAAATTAGGGATGGCTACGAACAGGTAACCTTTGTGTTTCTTCACTCGAAGATTCTAGACAGATAAACAATTGAATAAATATTAAATTTTATATTTCCACTCTTATATATTCAACCTGACCCCCACCGGCTTTGCAAATGCACTTTTCTAAACTCTTTGTGCACCATACTGTTTGCGGATCCATGACTTTGTTGGTTAGGGGGGTCCATAATAACATACGAGTATTGCAATTAATACTACTGATGGAGTCACCTCAGTGGCTCAGCTGTAAGTCTGAAGGTTTATAACGCTAAAAACCAGGTTTCGATATTCGTGGTGGACACAGCACAGATAGCCCATTGTGTAGCTTTGTGTTTAAAAACTAACAAATAATCCCCTACGTAATTTACATAGAAAATTGGTATGATCACTCATATTATTTTTGGTTAGTTCTTTACACAAAGTTTTGTAACGAATAAAAACAAAAACATTATTCCGTGTGCAATATGTAGATCCCCACCGGTAGTGGACGGTACGAAAACAAGTCGGGAATTTGAGGGTGATTAGACAAAGTTTTATATACATAAAAGTTAAGTTGACAACGTCTTACCGATAGTGGTGATGACAGTGAGCGAGTAGAGAAAAGCTCCTGAGAATGACCATTGTTGACCAGCCTCCACTCCCTTGCCGTCATAGCCGTCCCTGACCGCGGCTATCAGAGCCGACTGGAAGTCTTGTATCTCAGAGGTCACAGTTCTGGTCCAATTTTCTCTGTATAGTACATTATAATTGCACGTGATGTCCCACAGTCGCTTTACCGTCTGTTCCCGCATCTCGATCACTTCACTCGCCTTCTCTTCCTCGTAGGGAGCCTCGAGCGCCCTGAAAGCGAAAGCGCCCATGATGCTGTATCCGATCACTAGTCCGCACAAACCGACGTGGGAAAACATGAAAGCTGTGAATTTCCGGCAGCAAGTTTTACATTTGTTAGCTGGCCGTCGCTTCTTCGTGGGATGGTGACCTTCTCTTCTACTTCGCCGAGATGATCGTTTTCTCTCCAACGTCATTCTGGAGGTCAGCTTTAAACGCGTAGTCTGAACAGAAAGCCACTCAACGTAGTCATCTTTACAACCAATTTAGAACATTGCATTCTCGCCATTTCAACGATATTTCAGGCACTCATTCGCAAGTGCAAGCAACGAGCTTGCTTGACTTTAACTTCTCGAGCCGTCATACACAAACACATCTATACACAAACCACATGGTCCGTGTCTCTAGACCAACATCGCACACTGTCGTCAATTTTTAGAGTCGCGTGAGCTGACAGCTAGTGCCATCTATTGTTAAAACGTTCATCAAAGTGCTTCATTCGTTTAGGAAACGGTTAAGGTTGCGCGAAACGTTAAAGCATATTGTAAATGTAAACCAAAAACGATAACTACGTATTACACTGGCCAGACGTGGCCCATATTAACGTGCCGAACGTTGAATCTGAGTGTCTGTGGCTCACGTTCCATTGCTGCAGAATCACGTTCTGCATTCTGAGGGCCGTGAAAGCGTTATAAAAGTGGCAGTTAAATCTCTCTATTCGATTAGAATAGCCCAAGAGCTGGCGGTGGGTGCTGTTAAATAGATCTAGTCTATCATATGAAATTTAGGGACGATCAACGCACATGACTATTATGTGACTTTGTGAGAAATATCCGAAACAGACATAATTCGTGTATAGGTATTACTGTAACTACTGTCTATCGATATAGAAACAGATAGGTAAAGTTTCAGGATCAAAGATTGATTTTCATAAAAATTCAGTTTTGGGTTCAGAAACATATATATATATATATATATATATATGTATGTGTGTGGAAGGTTATCAGATCTGAGACATCGGCCACGTTTCATAATATTGTTTGTTTGTTTTAAGTTAAGCACAAAGCTACACAATGGGCTATCTGCGCTGCGCCCACCACGGGTATCGAAACCCGGTTTCTAGCGTTGTAAGTCCGCAGACATACCGCTGTGTCACTGGGGGCATCATAATATTACCCGTGGTGGGCAGAACACAGATAGCCCATTGTGTAGCTTTGTGCTTAATTACAAATAAACAAACCTAGTGGAATTAAATCACCAGCGCGTAGTCATGAATGTTTACAAAATATGAATAATTACGGTCTGCATAAGTTAACTTATGAATGTTGGTCAGCATTATGTACAGTAAAACCCAAAACACATTGCTGTAGTCAAATGATAAAGGTCAAACACGTTTCGATAAAGTGATAATGGCCAAAATGTTTTGATAAAGTAAATTTTAATGCTAACGCTAGTATAAATAAGATTTTGCCGTGTGTGATCTATTTCAAGAATTTCTTTTCGAGCACTTAATTTCCCAAGTCGAAAAAGCAACAACTTGGCATTGAGCATTGAACGTATGAGTTTGTGAAGTTTCTTTGATCTCTGATATCTTTAGAATATTAGAATACTGTTAATTAGAATACTGGAAGACACTTAATGTCATTACCCTTGTAGAACTTATCGACAGTGGAACAGAGATCCGTAGTTTCCAATAACTTTCAACACCAGTGTCAGTAGATAACCAGAAACACGTCAAAGTCGTTGTCATCTGGAATACGGTGGCTAAGTGATTAAGACTTGCAGCTTAAAATTGTGAAGATGTTCTTGCGAAAATCACAAGCAAAGACGAGTATGTTAGAGAGTGGAGTGAAACATCACAAAGAAAGACAACTAATATTTTAACTCAACAGCCACTGTTTGAATTTCCAGTAGGAAAACCAATACCATTTCGACTACTTTTTGCTTCGTTGAAAATATTTTTTTAGTTTCAACTACCTACGGTACTTCGGAGGCGACGTTTGGAACGGATCTTCTGCAGGTTCTGACATTTGGAACAGATCTTCTGCAGGTTCTGACGTTTGGAACAGATCTTCTCCCGCTCCTGACGTTTGGAACTGATTTCTTGCAGGTTCTGACGTTTGGAACAGATCTTCTGCCGGTCCTGACATTTGGAACTGATCTTCTTCCGGTTCTGACGTTTGGAACAGATCTTCTACCGGTCCTGACGTTTGTAACTGATATTTTGCAGGTTCTGACTTTTGGAACAGATCTTCTGCCGGTCCTAACGTTTGGAACTGATCTTCTGCAGGACTTTTAAAGGCCACAATAAAGATTAAGATATTTGGATAAAATATAGCGTTTTCATAAGGGAGTACATTTTAATTCTAGCATCAGCGGAAGTCAGATTTCGCCAAACGTTTCTGTTTCTCAGAACTTGTTTTCACGCACCATATTTCTTAAGTCTTCTAACTAACTCGAAAAAAGTTTGTTTTAGGCAATGAACAAGTAACACTATAAAGTGTAGGTTTCAGCTCCTTCCCCCAATGTCTTAGCTTTGGGTGCGCAACTTGATAAATGATGAGGGAATATGTATAACTTGAAGAAGTTCAACAAAATATTTTAACTATGGAGAATGAATACAAAAAAACGTTGAAAGAAAGTTTCGGAATGTTAACTGCTAAATAGCTTAGATCCTAGGCACTCTTTGTGATCTTTGTGTAACGGCAATTACTGTATAACTTAACAACGGAAGGTAACTAGCTGGTCTTAATGATTCAAAGTTTCATTTGGTTCGGGTGACACTGGCTCTTGAACAAAACATTGTGAAAGTTTCAGTTGGTAAGGATGACACTGGCTCTTGAACAGAACATTCTAAACGTTTCATTTGGTTAGGATGACACTGGCTCTTGAACAGAACATTCTAAACGTTTCATTTGGTTAGGATGACACTGGCTCTTGAACAGAAC
>NW_013665877.1:99436-108090 GCF_000517525.1 Limulus polyphemus | reverse complement strand
AACAGAACATTCTAAAAGTTTCATTTGGTTAGGGTGATACTGGCTCTTGAACAAAACATTCTAAAAGTTTAATTTGGTTAGGATGACACTGGCTCTTGAACAGAACATACTAAAAGTTTCATTTGGTTAGGATGACACTGGCTCTTGAACAGAACATTCTAAAAGTTTAATTTGGTTAGGATGACACTGGCTCTTGAACAAAACATTCTAAAAGTTTAATTTGGTTAGGATGACACTGGCTCTTGAACAGAACATACTAAAAGTTTCATTTGGTTAGGATGACACTGGCTCTTGAACAGAACATTCTAAACGTTTCATTTGGTTAGGATGACATCAGTTCTTTCACTAAATATTCTATAAGTTACGTGTACAAGTTTAAGACACAAGAGTCGCTTTTTTTTTACCAAACTGATCAGCAAATAATAAGAGTACCTTAAAATATTTGAAAATATGTACTCTAGAAAATTTACTGTTTGAATCTTATCTTTCTTTCTTTCTTTCTTTTAGAGCAAAGCCACATTGAGCTATCTGCTGTGTCCACCGCGAAGAATCGAACCCTGGATGTAAACTTACTGCTATCCCACTGAGGGACTAGAGAATTTAAACCAAATTGAAATACTATTCTAACTTACAACAAAATTGGTAACCTATTTAAAAACACTATTTATTTCCACCTAAATAGCTTGCTACCACTTAATTTGTGATTGAAATAACTTTAACCTAGAAGATATAGTTGCATTTATATATATAAAGTATGAAAAACGAGGTTGGAGTCTTCCTTAAACATGCACTACTTTTAGAATAGAGTACAGATTATCCAATAATTTTAGTATTTGTTATCCTATGAGTTTCGCACCCTACTGTGTCCTCTGAAATTTCCACTGCTGCAGTAAGTCTCTGTAAAGGACGATAAAGTTCAATCAAACATCATCCATCCTGACAACATTTCCACAGATCTTCCATCGTATGTGGACGGTCGACTTCTAGTATCAAGTTCAAACAGACAAAAAGTTCAAAACTCCATCGGAGCTGCATCAAGGAACTTGATAGGTATGTAATAGAATGAGATTGCTGTGATTCCAGCTTCTTCGGACATGGTGGTAGCGTGCTCAGTTCGCTGCCTACGGGATCGAAACTCGTCGTCGAGCATGCTCACGCTTTCAGCCGTAGGGGGAATTATAGTGTGACTGTAAATTCCACTTTTTCACTGGTAAAGAGTAGCCCAAGAGACAGAGGTGGGTGGTGTTGAATAACTGCCTTACCCTCTAATCTGTCACTTTAAAATTATAGATGGCTAAAGCTAAAGTCTCGGGTTATGTGTATTCTGGAAAATGTGCCTCTCCTTCCTTAAGCCTGTAAATATCAGAACAACTTTCTATAATAATAATAAAAGTCTTAACTCTTTCTCAGCAAAAAACACGGAAGAACCACTGACATTGCAAATACTTATTGTTCTCATTCTAAAAACATGATGTCAATTATAATGAATTAAAACAATCCTTGTACCTTGCCTCGTTGAACTAATACATAGGCTGAGAAAGCATTGTGGTCATTGAAAATATAAATTAATTTAAGATGTTCACGTGTATTGTGATTGTCATATACAACTATTTCTGGAACCTCGTTGAGTTTTTTTTTTTTTGACAGTGATCAGTTGAGGACCCCCCTCTAAACTGGGGACGCTATAAAATACACATTGGTTAAACCGGGCCTGGCTCGAGAAGAAAGCTCTGGAGTAGCTTTGAACGAAATTTAACAAAGAAACAAGCCTCTATTCAAGCCAACGTCGTGTATCAAATACGCCGATATTATTTATTTTACATTAATCAGTGTATCTTGAGTAAATTAATGAACGTTTTGAAGTTATAAGTGAAATTTCATATTTGGGCTTTTCTAAAGTTAATTCTGTTCGATCTACTTTTTTCTTTTATTTTTCTCTAGTTAATAGTCAGTATTGTAATTAAGTTTGTCACACTTGACTTAAAACTTGTGGAGCGTTTATAAATTTTCTTAACTGGTTTATTATGTATTCTCTCTTCCCTTCTTATTTAAGCCTTTTATAAACCATTTGTTTCATTCTAGTTATTAGAGTGGCAAAAATCATTAGTTCCACGAGTCGTTATTCCTTTCTAGAAGCGTATTTTTGTAAATATGATTATTTTTATTATTATGGAGATAAGAGAAGAGGTTCAGTACCTTATGTAAGAAACATGAGATTAAATATTAACAAAGCTAAAGGATGAATGTGGGCGCGCACTGTATCTTGCTCAATTGTTAAGCCTGAAGTAATCAACTAAACTAAACTCTCTGTATTCGCTGTCATAAGTAAATAATTATTTTTCCAAACAACACTCTATATACTCGTTTAAAAATGGCAAACTAACTTGGATGTTTTAGTAAACATGCCAATCATTTTAAAAGAGCTATGCCGTTGTAAGGATAAATCACGTTTTCAAAAAAGAGAACCTTAAGAATCTAGTAATAAACATTACAGTACAATCAAGCCGAACTTCTTTTTTTATTACGTATTAACACACTTTAGAACACGTTGAACACTTATATATATTACATGAACGTCGGCGAGGACAGTTCATTACATAGATGAAGGAATGTTAATATCTATCATTAATTAACCATTATTTTCTGTTGAAACGTAAGACATGTTATGTTGATTTATTGATGAAAGTTTGGGTTTTATACTATAATGTACAGTCCGTACAGACTATATTATACATATCCTTTTGTGCATACTGTGCAAACATTTACTGCAACAAAAAAAAACAATTTACAATTATATTTTAGCTTCTATGCAGTGCAGATAAACTGTTTCTAACTATGATGTGTTGGCTTCCTTGCAGTTGTCTCCTGTACTGCAATTAAGCTTTTTTGTAACTACTGTAGTGAATTTCGTACAAACCTAATACGTACTGCATAGAAGTTGTTCATAACTACACTGTTAGCTTTCCTGCAGTATCAACGTGTATTTCAGTGAAGCTTTTTGTAGATTTTTTTGTGGGTTTACCTGTAGTGCCAATGTGCACTACAATGAATTTGTTTGTAAATCTTTTGTTGGCTTCCCTGCAGTGCCTCCGCGTACTGTAAAGAAGTTTTTTGTAAATTTATTCTTGGCTTCCTATAAATGTCAAAGTGTAATGCAGTGAAGTTTCTATATATTTTTTGTTGGCTTCCCTGCTTGCATATTTGTACTGCAGTGAAGCTTGTTGTAGTAACTACGTTGGCTTCTCTGCAGTGCCAACACGGACTGCAGTAAAGTTACTTGTAAATATTTTGTTGACTTTCTTGCAGTGCCAAGGTGTAATGCAGTGAAGTTATTGTAACTTATTCGTTGGCCTCCCTCCTTGCATATTTGTACTGCAGTAAAGGTTCTTGTAGCAACTATGTTGGCTTCCCTGTAGTGCCAACGTGTACTGCAGGGAAGTTATTTGTAAATATTTTCTTGACTTCCTTGTAGTGCCAAGATGTAGTGCAGTGAAATTTTTTCAGCTTATTTGTTGACTTCTCTGCAGTGCCAAAGTGTACAGCAGTGAAGTTATTTGTAAATGTTTTGCTGGCTTCCCTATGCCAATGTGTAATGCAGGGAAGTTATTTGAAAATATTTTTGTTGGTTTTTCTGTTGTGCAAACATGTACTACAGTGAAGCAGCTTGTAACTACTTTGCTGGCTTCCGTGCTTGCATAGTTATACTATACAGTGAAGCTTTTTCTAGCAACAACGTTCGCTTCCTTACAGTGTTAATGTGTAGTGCAGTAAAGTTTTTTGTAAATATTTTTTTTTCCCTACAGTAGCAACTCGTACTGCAGTGAAGTGTTTTGTAAATATTTTGTTTGTATCCCTGCAGTACCAACGTGTACTGCAATGAAGATTCTTGTCATTTTTTCGTGGTTTTCCTGCTGTACAAACGTGTTCTGAAATGAAGCTTTTTAAAAATATATTGTTGGTTTTCCTACTTGCAAATTTATACTAAAGTGAAGCATTTGGTAGAAAATGTACTGTCTTCCCTCTGTGCCAATGTGTACTGCAGTGAAATTGTTTTACTTACAATTCGGTTTGCCCGCAGTAACAAATCGTATTGCAGTAAAGTGGTTTGTAACGTTTTGTTGGCTACCTTGTAGTGCAAATATGTACTGTAAACAAGCAATTTCTAAGTTGGACTTTCCTACAATGCTGATTTATACTGCATAGAAGCTGTTAGATTTCCTTCATTTCGAACGTGTACTACAGTGAAGCTGTTTGTAAGTAATGTGTTGGTTTCCCTGCAATACTAATGTGTTGACTTCTGTGCAGTACCAAAGTGTACTGCAGTGAAGCTGTTTATAAATATACTCTTGGCTTCCTTGCAGTTTGTAGCTTCATTGTTGGCTTCTTTGCTTGAATATTTGTACTGCAGTGAAGCTTTTGGTAGCAACTGTGTTATCTTCCCTACTGTGCGAATGTGTACAGCAGTGAAGCTTTTTCTAAATATTTTGTTCGCTTCCTTACAGTGCTAACGTGTACTGCAGTGAAGCTCTTTGTAACTCTCTTGCTTGCATATTTATATTGCAGTGAAGCATTATGTGGCAACTGTGTTGTCTTCCCTAGAGTGCCTCTGTGTATTCCAGTGACGCTTTTTGTAAATATTGTCTTGATTTCCCTGCAGTGCTAACTTGTACTGCAATGAAACTTTTTGTAAGTATTTGTTGTTTTCCTGTTGTGCAAACGTGTACTGCGTTTAAGCTTTTTTGTATATACTGTGTTGGCTTCCCTGCTGTGCCAATGTGTACTGCTTTCTCAAAATTGTTTAATGGATTACTGTTGAATGTTGTTAATTATCAATTAATTAAGGTCTTGAAAATATGTCTTTCTTCACACATTCATTGCCATGTGCTCTATTGGTGGGCCACAACGGACTTTTAGTTATGGACCGAGTGACACACTGATGTGTCACAGATAATTATGTTTCGAAGCCAAATTTCTCTTGTAGCATAAAAGTTTGGGACACTGTGACTGCTCCTCAGCACCTCTTGAATTTAGCTTTATTTATACATAATTTATTAATACTACTGGTGACATCGAACGTGTTAAATGTTTTCATATATAAAATTTGATGATTCTAATAACAATTATTGGAGGTCGTGTTCTGGCATACTTTGAAAATATCAATGTGAAATATTCCAAAAAGGTTTTTGACACCATCTGATGAGCATGTAAGAAATTATCATAAAGAAAACTAAAATATACGTTACTTCGATTTCTATATTTTTCTCTATACCATTTTAATAGATGTTGTTTTCATCTTCTTCGCCACTTCACATAATTATTGGATAAACGTGTGTGTGTGCATAGTTACTTATATTCAGGCTGATTATAAGCCTACATTATAAATATATGTTAGTATTCGTATTGTTAAAACTCACAATATTATTCCAAAATAGAAACATTTATACAAAATCTCCCATTTGAACTTAAGTTTGGTTTGTTTTGCATTTCGTAAAAGCTATGAGAGGGCTATCTGCGCTAACCGTTCCTTATTTTTGCAGTGATAGACTAGAGGGAAAGCAGCCAGTCATCACCATCCACCGCCAACTCTTGGGCTACTCTTTTTACCAACGAATAGTGCGATTGACCATCACATTATAACACCCTGTCGACTGAAAGGGCGAGCATGTTTTCAGTGACGGTGGTTAGAACCCGCCACTCTCAGATTGCGAGTCTGTGCACTAACCACAGGTGGTGGAAATGGGGAGAGAGAGAAAGTGGCAATATGACACTTCAATTAACCACTTTTGTTATTTTCACACAATAATAACCTGTAATGTACTATTCTACATACAAAACAAGACATCATATTATTCATAGCAAATGATAATGTTTGGGGGAATGTGGATTAACCTTCCCTCAGGAAAACGTCATTAATTTCTCTTCAAGAAATTTTCTGTAGATGTTTAACTACTTTCTGAAAATTACAATATCTCAATTTTCAATTCTTTACCTACCAAAGTTGTGTTAGTAAATATACCATTATATTAAAAATGTGAAGAAAGCAGCTATTGTTTTCACTTTTAATGTGTTTCAATGCGAAATTGGCAAATATAATTATGATGTCACGTCACTAAAATAGACTAACAAGAGTAATGAAATTATAAGAACAAAAACAATCTACGAAAAAATAAAATTAGTAAAAATAAAATAATGAAATTAAAAACAATTCATTTAAGAAATTATTGTTTATTTGTAATTAAGCACAAAGCTACACAATGGGCTACCTGTGCTCTGCCCACCACGGGTATCGAAACCCGGATAGTAGTGTTGTAAGTCCGCAGACATGCCGCTGTGCCACTGGGTTTTTTTTTTTTTAAAGAAATGAATTAAAAGAAACATATTCAAACCACAATTTACACAAATAAAATGAATGAATTAGTAATGTTAACAGAAGATAAAGTGTAAATAATTAATGAATATAAAAAACCAGAAAAATAAGAATAAAGTCTTAATTTAAATAAAAAATAGAAAATGTAGAGATATTAAAAATACAAATACAAAAAATAATAAAAAGGCTGAATTATTAAGATTAGAAAATAATAATTTGTTTGGTTCGTATAGAACAAAGTTACATTAGGCTGTTTGCTGTGTCAACTGAACTTAGTATTTTAGGATTATAAATCTGCAGACTTACCTTCAGCCCAGCCGGGCACAAAAAAAAATGAGCAGATCGAAATAAAATAAAGTAAAATAATTTGAACTATAATGATTGGTTTGTTTTGAATTTCGCCCAAAGCCACACTAGAGCTATCTGCGCTAGCCGTCCCTAATTTCACAGTGAAAGACTAGAATGAAGGCAGTTAGTCATCAACACCCACCGCCAACTCTCGGGCTACTCGTGTAGCTTTGCGCGAAATTCAAAACATACAAACAAACTTATCACACTGACATTTGAACACGTTTCAGTTGGAAAGCGAAAATAAGCAGGTTTTTTGTTTTAGCCAAACTTGAAAAAAAATCAGATGTGTACAAACGTATTTTCAATGATCTCACAAGATAAAGATAAACGTATATCACATAAGCTCTGTTTTCTAACAATAAACCTTCTAGAATATCAGTCAATACCATTTAGGAATTATGAGGTAATAAGACCCTTGGACGCTGTGGTATGTGCTGGGTCTACAGTGACAGAATAAAAGTCTTAATTCATTATCAGCCAACTCTAATTAAAGCTGCACTGATTTACAACTCCCACATTCTTATGACGTATTCTGATAACGGTTTATCACTTCGAGAGCGACGATTATCTTTTAAGGTGTAGTTGAAAGCACAAATAGAAAATGATGTGTTTAATATAAATATATAGGGAAAAAAAACGTCTTGCAATAAATTCTGGCCCCTAATGGCTCAGCGTTTACTCTGCAGGCTTACGACGCTAAAAGTCAAGCTTCGATACCCGTGATGGTGGAGCATAGATAGCCCGTTGTGTAGCTTTGTGTTTAACAACAACCAACCAACAAAATTTGAATAAGATAAATTGTATTTCAGCAAATCAAAAATATAATTGTAAGATGAAAACTACGTAAAATCATCATGGGTGTTAAAAAGGGTGGAGTCTCCCACTTTAAAAGGCACTATACTAGTGACAATCAAATACGCAAGGTTACGTATACAGAAATGTATGATGAAACTTTGTTGAATGGACGGCAACTGCCTGTTGTAGAAACACGAGTGCAGAGGACGACGTTTCGAAAGTCTTCCGCCTTTCGTCTTCGGATCAGTGTGTGTGCCTATCTATCCTATCTGACTTGGTAATTGTTTTAGGTTTAGTAGAAAACCTAGGGGTGTTCAGAAATTAATGTTATTTTAGTGGATGCGGTAATTGTTTCTCTTAACTGTTGATTTTTCGTAGTTCAAGCATGAGGGAAAGCCTTGAAGAAGATCGGAAGAGCGGTTGCTTCCTTGATGATGACTTGAAGGGAAGTGTGTAGGAGCTTCGACCCTGACGATTGATCAACTAAACACGAGCAGTAGATCCAGACGGCCGAGGCCCCATCCTGAGGGTCAGTGCACCCCGTCCCAGGAAAGAAACAAGACCAGAACCAAAGTTTATTGCATCACAACAGACAATTACAAATAAGTATTTTAACATTAACATTATTTACACTGAACAGATTGTGCTATTTTGAGTACAGTGAATGATAAATGACCTTGCACACATACAAGAACTTCACAATACGCTGATGACATAGCACTATGGTGCACCTCGTGGGACCCCCCACTAGCGGCAAAGAAAATTCAAAATTTACTTGACAAAATCACACAATGGTGTAATAAATGGAGATTAATACTGAACCCCACAAAAACTCAAGCAATCATACTTTTCCGTAGGCTAAACAAAAGACTAAATCGTGTCAAGTTAGCTAAACTAAGCCTTTACATCTCATGTAACTTTACATGAGATGTAACTCAAGTTACAATAAGTTACATGTAAATTATAACTATCATAACTATCAACCCTAAACTAACATGACACACACACATTTCAAGGAAACCATAAAGAAACTTAAAACCAGTCATCGCATTCCACTCCTCATCAGTGACCCTGGACATTACCACCAATGAAATATCAGACCAAACCAAGCCTTTATAGTAGTGAGGTATCGAAAATCGAA
>NW_013665877.1:90977-99047 GCF_000517525.1 Limulus polyphemus | reverse complement strand
CTCACAAAAAAGAAACCTATCATTCTATAGGTATTTGAAGAACTTGTAGCAATCCGCCACAGTTTAATTCTTTATTTTTCTAGGTTTAATATCCTTATTATCCTTGATTTAATATCTTTATTTTCGTTTGTGTAATTTCCTTAATATCTTTATTTTCCTTTGTGTTTGTTTTGTTTTTGTTTTTGAATTTCGCGCAAAGCTATACGAGGGCTATCTGCGCTAGCCGTCCCTAATTTAGCAGTGTAAGACTAGAGGGAAGGCAGCTAGTCATCACCACCAACTCTTGGGCTACTCTTTTACCAACGAATAGTGGGATTGACCGTCACATTATAACGCCCTCACGGCTGAAAGGACGAGCATGTTTGGTGGGACAGGGATTCAAACCCGCGACCCTCAGATTACGAGTCGAGCGCCCTAGCCATCTGGCCATTTCCTTTATGTACTATCCTTATTATCCCTGGTGTAATTTCCTTATTTTTCTTGGTTTAATATCCTCATTATCCTGTTACCAAAGTAACTTCAATTTGTGATAAACATCTACAGAATTTCTGTTGTTAACGATGTTGAAATAAAAAGATTAAACATTATTTGATAACTAAAGTATCTCCAAACAATGTATTTGTAACTTTGAATTGTTGCATTGGAATTATTGGACATGAAATAAATAATCTAGTAGAGAATTCGGTTTCTCGATGACGTTGTTAATTCGGTTTCTCGATAATGTTGTTAATTCGGTTTCTCGATAACGTTGTTAATTCGGTTTCTCGATAATGTTGTTAATTCGGTTTCTCGATAATGTTGTTAATTCGGTTTCTCGATAATGTTGTTAATTCGGTTTCTCGATAATGTTGTTAATTCGGTTTCTCGATAATGTTGTTAATTCGGTTTCTCGATAACGTTGTTAATTCGGTTTCTCGATAATGTTGTTAATTCGGTTTCTCGATAATGTTGTTAATTCGGTTTCTCGATAACGTTGTTAATTCGGTTTCTCGATAACGTTGTTAATTCGGTTTCTCGATAATGTTGTTAAGTGAACCATAGATTATGTTCAAATTTACTGTCTTTTTTCTTAATACTTATAAGTCTCACTACCAAAACCTACGCATTTTATCAAGTTATGTTTTGTAATTAAAATATAAGGAATAAATCCTTCTTCTTGTCACCTAGATCATATAACACAAACAGCGTCAACAAATAAACAACTGATTAATTCAGAATTCCGACACTAGAGATTTTAACGAAACATTCCAATAGACTTCAAAGTAAGGGGCCGCTAACAAATTTTCATATATATAGAAATATTTGTAGTGGGATAAAAATATCTTCCAGTACCTTAAACAACATCTTCTATCATCACACTTGTATCTCGTTGCTTAACTAATAAATAACTCATAAATTTGTTGACAAGTTGACAGTACAAAGGATACAATGATGACGTGATTTATTTCTATATCTGATATATAAGAACTCTTGGATAACTTCAAACTTTGTCCAACTCATAACAACCGAGTTAGGAAACGTCATTTCATCCCGCTGAAAGGTAAGAACCTTACTCTGACTGTAGAAAATAGATGTTCAATGTAAATATATTTAATGGTACTGTTAGCGAATTTTTCAAATATTTTCATGGAACTACGATTACAGACCTTGGGTAAACGTCACGCATTTTTAAAAATCTTAACATTACATTATTTCTTTTTCTCATATTGCTCTAATTGTTTCTCCTCTCCATGATTAATTCTTTAAATGTTTGATTGGTGAGCAACGTACTATACAAAAGCCCCAACCCATCATTGTATATATATATATATCAAATAACTGTGTAATCCGCTGTACACGAGCCCCTCCTCAACAATACTTTAATTAGTTGGATGATTATTTATACATAATTTCCAACTCAGAATACTCTAAATGGGTGAGTAGTTCTCTGCACATAAATCCCAATTCAGTGGGAATTTAAATGGTTGAAGAATTCAATACACGTAATCTCAAACTCAACAATACTTTAAATGGTTGAATAATTCGATGTGCACAAGCTCCAGCTCAACAACACTTTATTAAATGGTTGAATAACACCGCAATTAATTCCCAACTCAACAATACTTTAAATGGTTGAATAATTCGATGTGCACAAGCTCCAGCTCAACAACACTTTATTAAATGGTTGAATAACACCACAATTAATTCCCAACTTAACAATATTTTAAATGGTTGAATAATTCGATGTGCACAAGCTCCAGCTCAACAACACTTTATTAAATGGTTGAATAACACCGCAATTAATTCCCAACTCAACAATACTTTAAATGGTTGAATAATTCGATGTGCACAAGCTCTAGCTCAACAACACCTTATTAAATGGTTGAATAACACCACAATTAATTCCCAATTCAACACCACTTTTAAATGATTGGGTAGTACTCTGCACATGATCCCCAGTTTAACTGGCTTCTTTTGTTAATGCCTTTAGTACGTTTCCCATTTAGTTTATTTTGCATTAATTGTTGTTCATAAACGTAGAGGCTGATTTATTTTTTCATTCTTTCTTAGTTCCGATATCAAGAAAGCATTTGTTTCATTAGATTGTTTTATTCGTACTGGTTTAGCCTTCTCAGAAAAGTACGAAAACAACCAGTAAGGTGTGTTAACAATATTCATCCTTTGTATTGTAGGTACTATGGGCCTGTTGTCCTAAGAAGTTGACAAAATTTTTGATTCATCATCAGGCCTGTTTTTAAAAATTGACCCATGTCCAAAAACAAACATTTCAACAAATAATGTTATTTGCATAAGAAAGTCAAAAAAATACATAAATCCATATACTTAAAAACTATGTTTATTAAGTCTAAATTATCAACAAAATTAAACATCATTAAAACTTAATATTAGTATTAAATATCGTACTATCATGAGGATGTTTTTTTTTTTTTACTCTCATTCCTCGTAATTTGTTAATTGCAGATTTTAACTAAGAGGTGTGGCGGTCAAATTCTCAAATTATGTTTTTACATAAGCCTAACTTGAACTTCGTATAGAACCAAGTTAGAGGATCATAGGAAAATATCTACAGTCCAACGTGATTTTTTATCATTACTATTAGCTTACTGATTACTTTGCTTTTCCAGCTTTCAGCATTTAACACCTAACGCTATTTAAACACTTCATTTTAAACAAGCCCATTACAAATTTCTAGTAAGAAGAGATCATTATAGAATTTCAAATATAAACTGCTTGTTACGGAACACCGTCTGCAAGACCTATTGCTTTGTTCCAAGAATCATTAGGGCAGGTTTGAAGAAGCCGAGTTATATAAGACTTAGACAGTGGATAAATCCTTCAGTCAGACTTGTTTCTCTAATATTGGCAATTTTAATATGTTCAACCGAAGCAGGATATCAGTTAAACAATTTAACTCAAGGGGGGGGGGGTTCAAATATTTTTTAAACGGGGGCAGTTTCAGCGATTAAAAACACGGTAGAAGAGTCTGTTGCCTGGTATGGTAGGATTTTCAAGTGTGCCTAAAACTTTTGGATTACCGATATAAGCCACAAACATTTTTGGAATTTGTCATAGACACTAAATTTACTATTATATATAGATCTGCCAGTCTCACCATGATCCACCAAATCCTCAGTTTAGCACTAGTATCAGTGGCCTTAACGTCCGCAGAAGCCAAACCAAGTCAAGTTCCGGTTAAGACAGCTACACCTAAGAAAGCGACATCTGTTGTCTATGATACGGTTTTTTACTTGGAGAAAGGAGGTCATCGCATGGTGGAAGCAGTACTGGCAAAATCTAATGAAGGAAAATCAGACATTGATGACTGCTATATCTATGGAGACGTGTAAGTGTTTTCGGTGAAATGAAATATGTACACATATAACATAAGTTATGTTTACTGACCTGACTTGAATTAATAAATATATCTTGCGTTCATGTAAAACTTTAAAAATTTTGGAGCTGTATGACACTCACATGAAGTTTATGTAATGAGTAAAAATTTCAAGATTGTAAAATATCAAGAAAAAAACTAAGTTTGTTTGTTGGAAGTTAAGGACAAAACTACACAATGGGCTATATGTGCTCTGCTCACCACGGGTATCGAAACCTGGTTTCTAGCGTTGTAGAAAAAAATTAAGAATTATATCATTTTGAGTTACAAAGAGTATAAGATATGGTAATTAAAATGAAAGAAAGAAAAAACAGTGATAAAACTGGAAAATCAACACAAAGAAATGAAATTACAAGAAAACAACTGTAAATAAAGTAAGATAGAGTAAATCAAAACCTAAACCTAAAGAGCATAAAGTATAAGTGAAACAACATTTTAATCCTTCTCTCTCTCTCTTTCCCTCTTTCTTTTGTATTTTACTAGCAACATCATCAAGAAGGTCCTAGATGATGTCCCAGTCAGTCTGATTAATCTGGTAGAAACACGGGACATGACCCAAATGATCGACACTTGCAATGTTCTCCTTCTTACTAAGCTAGAATCAGGGACTTTCCATCTATATCCTAAAGGAGTAGCAAATGCAGCGACCAATCATGGTTTTCTTATCTACCCAGGTGAGAGAAACATATATCACCTTTTTCAGAAAAACATTTTTGAGCAGTATTGTTTTAATAATTCCTACGACCAGATCTAATACTAATAAACAATACCAATCAGACGTGAGGCCAGGAGGGCCATTTGGCCTGGGCCTCAAGATCAAAGGGAGCCTCAAAATTAGACACTAGTTAATTTTTTGGCAATTGTTAAGTTTCGCGAATTCTTGATTTTACTTGCCTCCCTTCAAATTGCATTTCACTCTGTTTCCGAGCTAATGATGGTCCTGTTTTGTTTTCATGTGCCTCATTTTTTTATGGCCTGGGACCTCAAAAGCTGGAAGTAGCCCAGGACTCTCTGAACCTCTGAGACGGCCTGATAATAAGTCAATAGAAATTGGAGTTTAAACTATCGTGAACTATGTTTTAATATCTTAGTCGTTTACTACTGTATGCTAGAGGGACTTTTGACATGGAGTCAAGATGATGTGTGACGCCCACTCATAACTCCTCAGCTAATTCTGTTACCGTAATCGGCCGAGGAGTTCCGAGTGATGTGACGACTAGAAATTTCTTGAATGACTAAATTTGACGAGACGTGCACGTGACATTTACATTTTTTTAGAAACGTAGGAATATAATAATAATAATAAAACAACATGAGATACTTGTTATTTAGAGAATCGGGCAGTCCAGAGAGTTGTTGTTAAGAGAATTAGTCAGTAATAAGTTATTTAGTGAGTCTGTTACAGTTTTGTCGATCGATTATTAAGACAGGGAGTGTGTTAATCGGCCAGTTTCGGGATTGTTCCGTAGACACAAAATGAAATTAGGTCTTTTCCGTTTGGTGCCCACCAACAGATCGTTTTGAAAATAACACCAGTAATACAATAAAATAAAATAATTAATGATAAAACATTTTATGATACTTTTAGCGAATTCTGCGATATTAAACAATATTTTTTTGAATAAATCTTCATCTTTTTTGCTATTTTTTCCAAAGATAAGAGTCAAGCATTTGACGATGAGTTCCGCATTGACGCTTTTGTACTGTTGGTAGGCACCAAACGAAAAAGATCCAGGAAATTTAAGAAGTGCGAGAATATATTTATTTGTGGGTTAAAGAACATAGAATTTGTAAAACTTTCAGTTCAGGAGGTAAAACGTTTTCTTTTCATGAAATGGACTAGACTTTGCTTTATTTTTATCGGATAATCGAAACGAACCCGGCCAACGATAGAATCCGTTATAACAAAACATACAGCTTGACGAAGCTAGGATAATTGTTTGTTTGTTTTGAATTTCGCGCAAAGCTACACGAGGGCTATCTGCGCTAGCCGTCCCTAATTTAACAGTGTACGTTTGTTTGTTTGTAATTAAGCACAAAGCTACACGAGGTCTATCTGCGCTAGCCGTCCCTAATTTAACAGTGTACGTTTGTTTGTTTGTAATTAAGCACAAAGCTACATAATGGGCTATCTGTGCTCTGCCCACCACGGGTCTCGAAACCCAGATTCTAGCGTCGTAAGTCCGCAGACATGCCGCTGTGCTACTGGGGAGCAACAGTGTAAGACTAGAGGGAAGTCATCATCACCCACCGTCATCACCCATCTTGGGCTACTCTTTTACCAACGAATAGTGGGATTGACTGTCACATTATAACGCCCGCACGGCTGAAAGGGCGAGCATGTTTGGTGGGACAGGGATTCGAACCCGCGACCCTCAGATTGCGAGTCAAGTTTTTCATTTACCCTAATGAAAGCAACAACAACAAGGCATTACCTTCTTGGTAAAGAAACTTTCAAGTGATATTTGTTTATCTTGACGTTTCTCATAATCATAAATCAATAAAGGTGTGAGTTTAGGTCTTCTCGCATTTTTTTTTTTTTTGTTTGTCAGTTTTGTTAACGTATTACACTGAAAGGAAAACGTAAACATTTCTAAAGTTTTTTTTATTACATCGCCATAAACTCTTACAAAATAACCGTAACCTCAATAGGTCAGAGAAAGTTGAATTAAAAATTAAAGTTTAAAATTCTATACAGATAATAAGCCTGCCAATGCAAATAACAATGATTTGGATTCTCTGATTATATTCGCAAGTAAAAAAAAAATCTTAAAAATATATTTGTCACGTGAGTTATTTATTTTTTAAGTGAGACCTTAATGACTTGAAAACGGTTGATAAATAGACATTTCAACTGTTCATCTGCAGCCTTCAGCGAGCTCTATCAACAAGTCATTAACGTGCATTGTATTGATCATAAAAGTAAGGGCGATAAGGATGGAGTTGAAACTGGTTGTGTTTAGGCCTAGAAAGCTGGGTAAGGAAGAAGCTTGAGCTTCAGATGTGGCTTATATAATAATGACACACGTTCACCACTCACAACGAGACATCTAGATTTCTAGGCTAGCCGTCCGTCCACAAATCCTACGGAACAAAACATTATATACGTTTATTCGATCTCAATTTCTGTCTTCAATATTCATATGATACGTTACGTAAATTATGGAAAAACAAGTCAAATGTATCTACTATTTTAAAGAATGTAATCTATGCTCATTGGCTACCCAGGGACAAAGTGGTGTGGAGCAGGGAACGTGGCCGAAAGGTACGAAGATCTTGGACCTGCCCAGGAGACCGACATATGCTGCCGAGCCCACGATCACTGCAACGACACCATTCCCTCACTTCAAACAAAATATGGTCTTAAAAACGTTGCTTTGTATACCAAGTAAGTTACTGATGGATTTTATGAAATAGTTAACTTACATACATATAACTTAAGGCGATGATTTCAATGGTTCTGCCAACTTACTCGTGAAATGCAAGGTGTAATACAACCACCCTTAAACTTAATTTAATGCTTTGTGCACATCTAAGGTTTCTTGATGCAAAAGTACAAGAACTTTAAAATTATTGTTGAACAGCGAAATTAAGACAGAATATTAATTATTAAGAACTTTGAAAAAGTTATCTTAGAACATTACAGTAGTTATGCTTTTATTTGTTTGTTTGAAGTTAATCCTAAAGCTACAAAATGGGCTCTCTGTGCTCTGCCTACCATGGGTATCGAAACCAGGTTTTTAGCGTTGTAAGTCCACAGACATGCCGCTGTGCCACTATGGGGGCCAGAAGTTATGCATTAATGAATCTGATACTATGTCATAAATCAATTTCAGCTGCTAAATATATTAAATCAATTCATATGAAAACAAATACAAATAGTGATTAAACTACATAAATCACCAATTGGGTAAACTTACTATTAACGGTATTTTTGGCCGTAATCCCAATAATATCTCACGAGTTTGGTGACGAGGAACCCACTTTGAGACTAATAATGGCTGGAGACGGTTTGAATGGGTAATGAAGAAAAACTTTAATATAAGTTTAACATAACAGCAAATGTTCAACGTTTCGACAAGGTTTTGTCATCTGATGATGTACCTGATGATGACAAAACCTTGTCGAAATGTTGTACATTTGCTGTTACGTTAAACTTATATTAAAGTTTTTCTTCA
>NW_013665877.1:88481-90848 GCF_000517525.1 Limulus polyphemus | reverse complement strand
TGAAGAAAAACTTTAATATAAGTTTAACGTAACAGCAAATGTACAACATTTCGACAAGGTTTTGTCATCATCAGGTACATCATCAGATGACAAAACCTTGTCGAAACGTTGAACATTTGCTGTTATGTTAAACTTATATTAAAGTTTTTCTTCATTACCCATTCAAACCGTCTCCAGCCATTATTAATATCTCACGAGGTTCAATCAACTTAGGATATTAATCGTTAGGAATATTTAATTTACACCGGGCAATAGTTTAACAAATACGAGATCTCAAGTACAATTGTATATTTACTTAATTAAGTGTATTGAGAAAGTCTTGGTAACAGGGTTTTTGTTTGCAGGTCCTTGTGCGACTGTGACGATGTATTCAGCTGGTGTCTGAAAAAGGCCAATACCAAAACTTCAAATGGAATCGGGCGTGTCTTCTTTAACGTTCTGCAAGTTCAATGTTTCAAACTGGAGCATCCCGTAGTGAAATGTCTACGATACAAAGGGTTAGTCTAGTATTTATACTGTCAAGCTCTTGAAAGGTTCTATAAGAATTATATAGTAGCAGGTCTTATATAGGGAAAGTGATACATCTACATTAATACACCTATACCTATGGACTGTATCTTGACAGCAGCATTGATGGGAGCTGTACTAACAATTTTGGTTGGGCTTGTATAGTAATACCTTAACATCTTGGTATTTATGTCCAAACATCATTATGGGGGCTGGAATGCCAACTTCATTGACAGTTTTACTACTATCTCCCCCATTGATGTATGTATTCCAATTATTTATTTCTTCTTTATTTATTTTTATTTTTGAGCAGCCACCTTCCCACATCTGGCTGCAGACAGTGAAAGGTGGTAAAGATGTGGGCTAGACCACCCACATCTGGCTGCAGACAGTGAAAGGTGGTAAAGATGTGGGATATTGTGGGCTAGAGCAACACATCTGCTTTATTATTATTAAGAATGTGAGTCCTGCGAAACTGAGGTTAAACTGGATAAACGGTGTACCTCCAACGCAATTTGGGTCTAACTTCTGCCAGTACCTCAAAAAACCAGGGCACATTGCATAACTACTCACCTTATGGTGTGTGCCCAGGTGGTACATGTCACATAACGACCCACCTTATGGTGTGTGCCAAGGTGGTACATGTCTGTTTTGTAGCTGCGTTGTTTCTATTTTCTTTCATTTTCTACGTAATATCACAATTAATTATTTTTCATCTGAGGTTTGGATATGCTGTGTTAAATTCACGCTATTCTTCCTTATGATGTAATCTTTTATCCCTTTTTTCTTTTTTAATTATATAATTATCTATATAAATGTTTAGATATATATATACAGTATTGGTAATAATTATAAAAATAGGGATTAAAATGGGTATGAAATGCAAACATTATGGATTGCATTTGAAAATGAATTGTCATTCGACCAACCAGAGGGTGCCACTCCGGCATAATGTCTATATAAATGCAAGTAATAATACTATTCCCAGCAGTAGTGTGGTAATTGCACACATGACTGTCAGAGCAGAAATTACTCTTGACAAATGTGTGGAAATCAAAGTTATGCCTGGTAAAGGCTACTCCATGCGACAGATTAAGGCAAAATTTCATGTTTCGGTAGAAATTGTATGGAAACTGAAGGAAACACGTGAAACTATAAAAAAAAAGGAAAAAAAAGAGAGAGAAATGATCGAGGTAGAAAGCAAAAGCACAAACCCTTCAAAATTAATGTTTAGTAATTCAGTATATGCTCTTGCCAATGACCTACCCGTAAGTTGTGTGGATATTATCCTCAGAATAGTAGTATTCACATTAACAAGAAGTGGTCTCAATAATCTTTAGTTGCTCAAAAACCACTGCCTAGAAGAGAGAACTAAATCAAAAAACTGAAAATGGCATCAGATATTAAACAACTGAAGAAGCAAAGCTGAAAGAGTTTGTTCTTTAGAGATGAATTTAAGTTGTTTGTCAACAATCTATGATAGTTTCTTCAATAGCAGAGAGGAGAACAGTATTTTCGTCAACATACAACGTCTACAGTGAAGTATGCTGGGGTATCAATACAAGTGGGCTGTATCTCATCCGATGGTGGCGAAATCTATGATAAAGTGTTTGCACCCTAACTACTGACAGGTACAAGAATATCCTCATCCATCATTTTATTTCCTCGGAAATAAGACAGGTACTCATCTTCCATCAAAATAGTAATTACAAGCATGCAACAAGTGTAGTAAAATCTTACCCGAAGGTAAATTAGCAAAAATGGAACACTCGCAGCCATAATTTGGACTTCACAAAGTTCTACTGAAAATATTATTATGGGTTTATAAGGAAATTGTGGATTCAACAACTTGGCTGAATT
>NW_013665877.1:86152-87826 GCF_000517525.1 Limulus polyphemus | reverse complement strand
TTTTAAATACAAACTACTTGTGTACTGCACTACAAGTTATTTGTTTTGTTTTTTTATATATTATTTAATAATGTAAGCTGCTAATGATAAATTGACCATTTAATTACAATTCGGAACGATCGTGGCTCAGTGATTAGCAAACTTGACTGTGGTTTAATTTGGTTTGAATTTTGTGCAAAGCTACGCGAGGGCTATCTGCGCTAGCCGTCCCTAATTTAGCAGTGTAAGACTAGAGGGAAGGTAGCTAGTCATCACCACTCACCGCCAACTCATGGGCTACTCTTTTACCAACGAATAGTGGGATTGACCGTACATTATAACGTCCCCACGGCTGAAAAGGCGATCATGTTTGGTAGGACAGGGATTCGAACCCACAATCCTCGGGTTGCGAATGAAGCGTCCTAGCCACCTGGCCATGTGGGGCCGAAGTTTTGTGGTACACGTTCCATTACCGTTAAAATAAAAGGAAAAAAATCCTGCTCCACACGTCAGGTTACGTTATAAGTGATGGTTAACTCACTATTCGGACAGACAAGAGTAGCTCAGGAGTAAGTGATGGATGAGATATATATATATATAATTCTGGAGTAGCCCTCTACAAAATTCAACAACAAACAATTAATTCTAATATTGTATATAAATTGATATGCAATAATTCGTGTGAAAAATTACAAGAAATTCAAAGATTGAGTAGAATATTTCAAGTTATTAACACTTTTAACCCTTCAATTACAGAGTTATTTTAATGCCATTCACTATCGGTGGAATCCGCACGTTTCAATATATTGAATAAATTTATATTTTTGTTTGTTACAACCCCTAGTGTAAAGAACTGGCCAAAATTGAGTGAAATCAATCGTTTTTATGTAAATTCTACATGGGGTTATAAGCAGTAATTACCAAGATTAATTGCAATATTAATAGGATTTTTATTTAAATTTTTTTATCTGATCCACATTTACTATGTATCTTGTAACCAACGAAGGCATAGATCCCAGTTTTATGTATGAATTGAAAAACATATTTTTAAAGTCGATGATGTATGTACCCCCCCCCCCCAGTAATTATATGGTTACAAAATAGCCATCTTGCCACAATTCTTTTTTATCTCGAAGTATTCTACATGTTCATCTTCGTATCATTCTCTAATTTCCCTGCCATATACGTGATTTTTCTTCTTTCTAACTTTCTTTTAGCCTTCCCTTGATTTACTCCAGCTGTCAAGAGTACCAATTAGATAAGGATAAATCCCATGAGTGGCAGTGGTTTGATGCTCAGTACTACGACAGTAGTTAAGCTGATAACAGAAGCGCCGCCTATCTCAATGAAATGAAGAATCAGCCAGTAATCACAAATCAATTAAGTATAATTCACTTGTAAAATTAAATAATTAAAAAACAGCCGTTTTGTTGTTTTGTTTTTAGCGAAAAGCTACACAATGGGTTAATTGCACTCTGTCCACCACGAGGAATCGAACTCCAGATTGTAGCATTTTAAGTGCAGAAACTTACTGCTAACCCACTAGGAGGCCTCCACACTGTAATTAATAACTCACAACTGGCTCCAACAATTAGAAAAATATATACAATAACTCACACAACTGGCTCCGACAATTAGAAGAAAAAATATATACAATAACTCACACAACTGGCTCCAACAATTAGAATAATAAAA
>NW_013665877.1:82417-85220 GCF_000517525.1 Limulus polyphemus | reverse complement strand
AGTGAAAGACTAGAAGGAAGGCAGCTAGTCATCAACACCTAACGCCAACTGTTCGGCTACTCTTTTATCAACGAATAACGGGATTGACCATCACATTATAACGCTCCCCGCGGCTGAAAGGGCGAGCATGTTTGGTGTGACGGGGATTCGAACACGCGACTCTCAGATTGCGAGTCGAGTGCCTTAACCACCTGGTCCTTGCTAACGGTATAACACATTCTAAACGGACGGAACGTAAAAGTGTAGTCGGCTCAAATCTTCACTGCTCTCACTTAGCTTATAGACAACAAAAAAAAGCGACTAATTAAAGCTACAAATACTACAAACTCATTGACTACCTATTAGGTACACATAAAAAAATACATGGGTGTAGCTAGTATACTAAAAACAAATATCACCATACATATATATATGGCCCATCCCAGTAATTCACCAATTTTTTGTAACCCTTGAAACATTCTCAAGCCGGTCGACAAGTGTTTAAAAGAACATTTAAAAACCCTTTCCTCATGCCTCAAAATAAACTTTTGCTTTTTCGAAAGTTAAAATCATAGAGAAAATAATATAAATTGAAGAAGATTCAAAGAGGTTATCTTAGTTAAAAAACAAAAACCTAGCATTAACCAGTATTCAGATGTAAAATTATATTTATTCTAAATTTTCCCCTATTTACCATTCGTTCTTAATTTTTTTACTTTGTTGCTCAGCGACGTAGTATCACGCTTGGTACTATAACGAGTAACGGTTTCGTTCCATTATTCGATTGTATCCACCTAACAATGCTAGGTAAACCAATCGAAACGTAGCGTTTTTTGAAACTTGAAAAAAAAATGGTTTGAAAAACATGTTGCTTGTTTTATCAGTTAACAAATCTAATTTTAGTGTTACAAGTTTTCCTGTATTTTAATTCATCCTAGTACTTGTTCAATTTTTGTAACTATTCTCAAACCAGAAACATTTTTCCTATTCTGAAAAAGCTGATATACTGTAATAAATAACCTACAAATTGAAAGCACTACGAGTTAACTGTAAAAATAAGTGTATATTTTTTTATGCGCATCCAGTCACGGAGAGGAAGGTGTTTAAAAAAAAACCTGCTGAAGAACCTGAGAGATTATAACTTTTGCGGTAAGTCAGCTTAAACTACAAAACTGAGTGCGCGAAATAAGAAGTCCTGGTAGGTTTGAAACGAACTGTTTATTACACATATCAACATTAACCAGAAATGTGAAAATTCTTTGATGAATAACGTCAGAAAAGACTTTTTGTTTACAGTAAAGTTAGTAGTAGATTAAAAACTTCCTTCAACATTCACATTAGTTTTTATACTTCTCATTAATGTAAAGAGTACAGATCATAAAAGAAAATTAATTAATTTGTAGTCCTCACAACAAAGTATTTTTACCAACAACTATTTATATATTTAGTAATAATAACGCTAAGCCTTATATTACTTTTATATTGTGCATGGAATAAAACTACAAACCGTAACCTTCATCATAATACTTAAATGAATTCATTTTACAGCTGCTTTGACGCACATAAACACTCTGATATAAGCACATATTTTCTCTTTATAGAAGTAATTCTTGTCCAAACTTTAGATTTTACAACACTGTAAAAAAAAATGTAAAAAAGTTGACACCAGTACGAAATAAACACGTTTCCAAAACGAATATTTTACACAAATAAACAGTAGATGTATTTGTTTATATATATAGATATATATACGCATCTAAAACATTTTCTTAAAATAAGTTACCAAAAAAATTGAAAAACATACAAAGTGTAAAAATTAAGATAAAATTTGTAAAATGTTTTTTGAAAAACTTACTTTGCTTTGGCAAAGTCAAATATCACCATGCTGCAATGAACAATTCATGTAGGTCTTTCAAAGGAAGACTGATACCATACCATACATATCATTGTCTTTTACTTATCAACAGAAGATTGATACCATACCACACATATCTCCACACACCACTGTCTTTTACTTATCAACAGAAGATTGATACACTACCATACATATCTCCACACACCACTGTCCTTTACTTATCAACAGAAGATTGATACACTACCATACACATCTCCACACACCACTGTCTTTTACTTATCAACAGAATATTGATACACTACCACACACACATCTCCACACACCAGTCTTTTACTTATCAACAGAATATTGATACACTACCATACACATCTCCACACACCACTGTCTTTTACTTATCAACAGAAGATTGATACACTACCACACACATCTCCACACACTGTCTCTTACTTATCAACAGAATATTGGTATACTACCATATATATCTCCACACACCACTGTCTTTTACTTATCAACAGAAGATTGATACACTACCACACACATCTCCACACACCACTGTCTTTTACTTATCAACAGAATATTGATACACTACCATACACATCTCCACACACCGCTGTCATTTACTTATCAACAGAATATTGATACACTACCATACATATCATTGTCTTTTACTTATCAACAGAATATTGTTATACTACCATACACATCTCCACACACCGCTGTCCTTTGCTTATCAACAGAAGATTGATACACTACTACACACATCTCCACACACCGTCTTTTACTTATCAACAGAATATTGATACACTACCACACATATCTCCACACACACCACTGTCTTTTACTTATCAACAGAATATTGATACACTACCATACACATCTCCACACACCACTGTCTTTTACTTATCAACAGAATATTGATATAATACCATACATATCTCCACCCACCACTGTCTTTTACTTATCAACAGA
>NW_013665877.1:65505-81603 GCF_000517525.1 Limulus polyphemus | reverse complement strand
TTACTTATCAACAGAAGATTGATACACTACCACACACATCTCCACACACTGCTGTTTTTTACTTATCAACAGAAGATTGATACACTACCACACACATCTCCACACACTGCTGTTTTTTACTTATCAACAGAAGATTGATACACTACCATACATATCTCCACACACCACTGTCCTTTACTTATCAACAGAATATTGATACACTACCATACATATCTCCACACACCACTGTCCTTTACTTATCAACAGAATATTGATATACTACCATACATATCTCCACACACCACTGTCTTTTACTTATCAACAGAATATTGTTATACTACCATACACATCTCTGCACACCATTGTTTTTACTTATCAACAAACGATTCATATGCCACCATACACAACACATTTGTCTGTCTCATATTTTAAGATTATTTTGTTGGTCATAAAGTTTCAGAAAGGTTTAGCCAAAAGTGTGTTACATATTTTTTTACTTGATGCACAAATTTGATATGATAGAAATCACAAACATCTTTCAAGAAATACAATTAACTATAAAAATTTTCTATTTTTCTTTCACTCACTGTTATGACAAGGGACAACTGTTCTGTTTTACATCAGATCATATCCAAATGTACTACTTAAATTTTTACTCATGTAGAGATTTTCAAAAATTTTTAAATATAACAAAGCTACACAATGAGCTATCTGCAACCTGCACACCACAAGGAATCAGCCCAATAGGTTTTAATTTTGTACATCCATAAACGTATCACTACCCCAAGGGGTGAGTTATACATCAAGACTCTCTTCATTTTGTTAGAACTATATATAGTTATAAATTCACTAAATGCCTCTTACTATAAATCTACCTGGACTTTGCTGTTTACATAACATTCAGACTTCAGTATTATACAACAATATTATAAAGTCAACCATATAAATATATTGTGAACCTGTAGAAACACAAATGTCAAGGTCAATGGTGAGTCAACATATATAACTTTTTAAAGTTGCATCAAATGCTAGACTTCCATGTGTATTACTCTTACAACGAAAGTAAAGAGCATGATCTATATACCACAGAAATCTGAAGAAAAATGTGATTAGAAAGTGTCATTATTATGATATTACCGAAATCATAGATGATAGGTCTCACTTTATAAATTTTAAATTACTGTGAGTCCGTAATATGATTATCATTAAAAATGTTTGATGAATTTGAGGGTTATTTGTAAAGTTTTATACAATTTTTATGTCTGGTACTTTTCTATTTTAACACTTCATCAGCTGACAACAAAAAACAGGAGCAAAAGTTAGTAATGTAATTTCTAATTCTGTACGCTTGTTTGTTGTTAAGCACAAACTAAGCTACACAATAGACTATCTGTGCTGTGCCCACCATGGGTAAGAAAACCCAGTTTTCAGACTTACCACTGAGGGCTTTTAATTCTGACTAGACGCTTTGTGAAGCTACCTTTTTGGTTAAAATTTTCATCCAGAGTTGAAGTTTTTAACTTTATTTTTACTTTTTAATTGTTGTATTGTAACTTGACTTTTGTCAAGAATGTTGAAATACCTCAAATGTATTTTTTAAAGTTTAAAGCAGTTCCTTGTAGCTAGTCATCTTGCAGTTCAAACAGTTTATGTAATTTAATTAAATAATCAGAGGAAAGTTTTGAATATTTATACAGGCTCAAACCTTGTAAAAATAAAGAGTTGGCCACAACATGTGAAAAAACTAACAAACTTAACAATACTGTGCACGAAAAACTTAAGTTAGTCACTAGATAAAGTAATATATCACTTGTTAGACAAGTTTTACATAGACATCATATAAACATCTACACACATGAAACATTTAATTTAAAAGAACAGTTTCTGCAACGAGAAACAGAAAGATATTTATCATACAAACAAGTAACAATGACATCCGATTGTTTTTTATTGTTTTAGATTTTCCAGCTGTATTCTACCAAATAACAAACAATTTTCCAAGTTATTAATATACAGATAAAGGAATACTATTGTTAACTTAATTTTCAAAGGTCTTTAGAAACAATAATATTTTGATATTGAAGTCATGAATTGATCACCTAAATGCATCCACATTGTTTGGTAAACACACCACATGTGGTCAAACCTTAAGATATCAAATATATCACACTTTGAATACATCACTATAATTATTTTAAAATTCAAAATCACAGCTTCAATTATGTAATTCAGCAAAATGTCTAACACTTTTGTTTTCACTGAAAATATTGATCTACATTTAACTGGTTTAAAAAGTTCTTTTTTGAAGTAGTGGTATGGTTTTAAACAAACAACATCTTGGGATTAATATCATCATTAAAAAAGTGTTTGATAGTAATTCCCATACAACTGTTTTTCTGTTTCAACATGCACTGTCTGTTTGAAGTTTGGACACCTTTATACCAAAACCAACTTTTTTTAACCAACTGTGCATATGTGAGACTTTCTATAATTTTACCACATTTGTAACTTCATATCAACATTCGAGACTCAATGTAGAATACCAGACAGCTAATGTTATGACACTTTGTAGAGTATAACTATATACCACAATAGTGACCAGAATACCATACTGCTGTTATTTTTATGTTCGGTAGTGTGTGTAACTACATATCACAGTGGTGACCAGGATAAGACAGTTGTGAGTTTTATACTTTGTACCACATTTGTCAGCATTTTGCTTACTGGTGGTGAGGGATTTTAACTGAAATATACATCAGTTTACACACATACGTTACATGTTTATGTATACGTTTTTATTTACAATATTTATGTAAGACATTTCAAAAACTTGTAAATTGGTCACCTTTGTGTTATGTAGTTACACCAGCTGCTATTTTTACACTTAGAAGAGTGTAACTACATAACACAAAGGTGACCAGAATACCAGACAGCTGCTATCTTTACAGTCACAAGAGTGTAACTACATAACACAGAGGTAACTAGAATACCAGACAGCTGCTATTTTTACACTTAGAAGATCTGGTATTCTAGTTACCTCTGTGTTATGTAGTTACACTCTTGTGACTGTAAAGATAGCAGCTGTCTGGTATTCTGGTCACCTTTGTGTTATGTAGTTACACTTTTGTGACTGTAAAGATAGCAGCTGTATGGTATTCTGGTCACCTTTGTGTTATGTAGTTACACTCTTCTAAGTGTAAAAATAGCAGCTGTCTGGTATCTTAGTTACCTCTGTGTTATGTAGTTACACTCTTGTGACTGTAAAGATAGCAGCTGTCTGGCATCCTGGTCACAACTGTGCTATGTAGTTACACTCTACAAAGTGTAAAAATAGTAGCTATCTGGTATCTTGGTCAATAGTGTGATATGTAGTTACACCCTACAAATTCTAAAAATAGCAGCTGTCTGGTATTCTGGTCACCTTTGTGTTATGTAGTTACACTTTTGTGACTGTAAAGATAGCAGCTTTCTGGTATCTTGGTCACCTCTGTGTTATGTAGTTACACTCTACAAAGTGTAAAAAATAGTAGCTGTCTGGTATCTTGGTCACTAGTGTGATATGTTGAAACATGTGCTAGAAAACCATCATCCTCCTATATTAAATCTATTATGGAAAGCATACAGAGCTGTGTGGATTACTTTGGACATGACAGCATTATGGTAGTCTTTTTCAATGGAAACTACACTTCAAGTTTATTATCAAGATGTAACATCTGTTATAATATGATGAGGTTCCAAAAACTGTTTAACATACTCTGTCTCTGTAGTTCAGCTTCACAAACTAAAGTGTTGAGTCAGTACAATACTGATTATAATTACTTACTAGATACACTGTAAAGATCTTACTTCCAAGTAAACATAACACTACTCATTACTACTAGACTAGTAAAAAACTATATATATATATGTTTATCAATGTTAAAATCATCACAAGTTTTGATGGTTCAAACTGAATAGAAGTATTTATATATTTATTAATTTTTGTTTCTTTTTCCTTATTTCACATAATTTACCAAATGTATGGACAGGAAACAAATTAACAAGGATGTCCTTCATTTTAAATTTAACCTGGGAAAAACAAAAAAAATAACAATTTTTGAACAATTTTCTTCTTTACCAAAGGTGAAACTGAAAGGAGGACCTGTGACGTAGAGGCCTAATGCATTCCTTAATTGGCCATACCCTCTGCTATAGACTGCAGTTTTGCCTATTCAAGGTTCATCAACATAGCTTTGGTCAGCAAATCAAAGATATACAGTTAAGCCTCTTATAATGGTGAAGTGTATATAATTTCTATGAAGTTTTGAGTCCTTTTTAATTCACCATACTAATAACCCATAGAAATATTTAATTGTTGCCTTAGTCACACTTCTCAAAGCTGTCATTTTTAACACTTTCACTGCTCAGTCAACAGTTACAAAACTTATCAAAAATGAAATATCCTCCCCCTTCAACAGAGTATATTTTGAAATTCTTATTAATAGTGTAATGTTATTAACTACAGTTATATGTTTTATGATTGAATGTTTTGAGTGAAAAGTTAAAACATTCATTCAAAAACTAGGTTACTTCTGAGACAACGACAGCTGTATAACTCTAGCTAGTTGCTCCTCTTCTTCCTTTCTTTTATTATCTTCCTCCAGTGCAGCCTGATGGGAAAGTTGTAGTGCCAGGGACAGTTGAGAGTCCCTGGCAGACTGCTGGACATGATGTCCAAAATTAGACACAAGACCAGAATTGTTGCAATTTTGATAATCAGCCATACTATAATGAAAAACCCTGAAAGGATAGATACATTATTAATTTACATGTTAAACAAAATTGTTTTTTAAATACCAATTTTTAAGAACAGAGAGTAGAAACTTTCATACAAAAGTGTTGGGCAATCTTCAGTTTTCTTAGAAATAGCATGTATTAACTTGCTGAGACTAAGTTAACGAATCAGCTGTACATAAAGCACTAGAAAATGTATGCTTGTACATATATACTCAGCACAAACAAAACCTTGACCATTAACACATCCAAGTCCTATTCTTAAAAAGTGTTACTACAATTAGATATTTGTTGATAATATTTTTAACAAACATTTTATGAATCATCTCGTACTTTGCTTCTCATATTTCATATCTCTACTTGGTTTATATTTTTATCAAAATAAACTGTTTTTGGACAGTCATGCAAAGTTACTCAATGGTTATCTGCACCAGGCACCTATAATTTTGAATTGATAGTGTAGAGGGAAGGCAGCCAGTCAAAAGTACTAACTGCCAACTTTAGGCTAGGCTAATCTTGTATTATTGAACAGTAGGAATTGTCCACCACCCTTATAATGCACACAAGGCCCCAAAATATGGAGCATACTTTTCATTTTTTAAGGTAAAGTGACAGAAATGATGGACCCGCAGATCCACAGTCCAACATCCTAACCACTGAAGAATGCTAAGCCCCAAGTAGTTCAGTACAAGTGCTACATAGCAAGATAAAACTGAAAAGATATACAAAATATCTGTTTAAGACTGATCATGGGATGCACTATTACACCTCCTAAGCCATAGGTGCATCAAGACCACCAACACTTACAACTAAAATCTTCATTAGGAACTTGAAGAGCAATGACCACGCATTTCATCATCAAGCCAATGCCCTTTTCAATTAGAACAGTCTTTTTAACTTTTTACAAGTATTAAAAGCCAATTGGGAGAATCTCAAGTTGTTAAGCCTAGCCTTTATCTCTTTACAAGTACTAAAAGTTCGACCTAGAAGAATCTCAAGTGGTTCAGCTTAGCTTTCTATCTCTTTACAAGTACTTAACATTAACTTTGAGAATTTTAAGCTGTTCAGCCTAACCTTTTATCTCTTTACATGCACTAAAAGTTAACTGGTGAGGATTTCAAATTGTTCAAGTTATTTATTTTTTCTCTAACATTAAATGATACAAACTTATTGGGATAATGAATAATTAAAAGCTTCACGTAAATATTATTATCAGTATAATAAAAAAAATTTGGGAATGAAAAATCAGTACTTTTATACTGTTTAACAGCCAAAAAATTAAAAATATTCCTAGTCCATATTTTGAGTATCATGAGTATTTCTTAGTATAAAAAAAGAAAATTGTGATATATTTATTCATTAATTATCAAATACACTACCTTTGTAAATCTCTGTCTTCGGAAATTGGTCTGTGGGCTCTTAATGCTTCCCAAATGGTCACCTATAAAATTAAAAACAAGCCAGAAAGGGTAAAGATCAAATTTACCAACATTCATTAATTAATAACTTTTTTCGTGTGATTGTGAATAATTACAACATAAGATATGGGTAGAGAACCATTACAAACTATACTTTAATATATACCGCCCTTACAATGGTATCTTGACAGGTGGTCTTTGTTTTGTGAGTTAATCGTGTTTATTTTCCAAACTTTCATGATTTGACTAATCAAAATCTTTGTACTTATACTCCCAAGAATAAAAGTTACCTAAACACTTTCAGAAGTACAGTATATACATGTATTCATAATCAAAATACACATTTATAATACACTAGAGCCAAGCAAGCTAGGCCATTTTTACAACTGATGAATTTCAATTTTGAAAAATAAAAATATATAAAAAATGTTCAATAAGTGGCAAGACTAGTTGGTTAAAGTGTGATTTGGGACCAAAATGTTAGGGGAGGGGGCTGACTTAATTATTGTGAATGTCATGTGTAAACTATATCCCACATAAAAAACAAATTTAGAGGAAAATGCCCCTCCTCCATAATTCCACATACGCTGGTTGGTCTAAGACACATTTTATGTTTCTTGAAATGCTTTGCACAAGTAAATGTCTTCTACGAAATTCAACCATTCTTAAAATCATTAAAGGTAAATCTTTTGAGAATTTTAAAGTTGGCTTACCTCATCCATGTGTATTTTATTTTTATTTTGTACATACTGACATAATTGATATCAAGCAATAAAACTTTGGATGAAGTACGTATGTTGTTTAACTCATGGTGTTAGCTAATGGTCAGAACGTCATTTTTGCCCATCAATCTTTTCTGGTTATTACTTATGAAAGCTATAAATATGTTCCAATTTTAAGTTAAACAAGAAAGGTGAACCAATACGTTTTGTCCTGAAGAGTCTTCTACAATTGTTTATAGGCAAATATCGAACTAGCAAACTCTTCATAAAATTTTCCCTTTGCTAGACAAATATATTAAATTACTTCTATTCAAATGCACATTTCTACGAACTTAATGAAATTACAGTGTCACTAAAATATTAATTGGACATAATTAATATATTAACGATATTATGAGTGCAGTAAAGTTTACAAAACTAGCTCAAAACACTCTCGAAATATCACTCAATTGAAAAGTCTTCAATATTTCCATCTTAGCAACCCCTCCTTGTTGTTATTACAATCTCATTAGTTTCTACATATTATAAATAAAGTAGAGAGTTTGAATGCAAAAAAACTGTAGCTATTAGTTACCATATGTTTTATTTGTGTTTATTTTCCAAACTTTCATAATATGACTAATGTACATATCTTCAAAATCTTTGTACTTATACTTACAAGCATTAAATGTTCTTGAAGTGAGGATACTTCTACAGTGAGGATAAAGTTAACTCTGTGTTCAAAGCAGAAGTTGGCGACATTCACATACAGGTTTCTAAATCCAGTGAAGCATTTGTTAACAAGATAAAAGTACAATGAAGCAGTGCAGGAGGAAAAGATAGACAGAGTGATGTCTAATGTGTGTGTTGACAAACTCCTACAATCATTCAATGTCTAAATCAAACATTCAGACATCATGTTTATATAAATTCAATGACAACATGTCAAAGCACAAGAAAAACTATATTAATTAAAACAGGATAACAAGTCACAATCATGCATTTTCAACTTTTGCCACTAAATCATCTTCCTTGTCAAGATTGGGAAGCATTAAAGTTACAGTATATCAGGTTAAGACTATACGAGATACACTGGGTTACTAGATACACTGAAAGAGTTCAAAAACAACAACAATAATTTCCTTACCACTTTGTAAAAATTAGGTTCCACTGAAAAAGAAAAGCATCAATAATAAAATAGTTAACTCATTCTGAACACTTACCTGTTCCTCTTCACTGCCTGCTTCTAACAGTGACTGTTGAACTGCAAGTTGAAGAAGGTCATCATCACTCTCAATACTAAGATGTCTGAATTCTTCACTTCCTACAGGAACCACAGGTAATAAATTATTATGCTATTCTTATCACGGTCCAATGACGTTTTGTACGCAACAATCTGCTATCCATTTTTGACTATCTTTACTAGTCCTAAGTGTTGGCTTCTTGTGAGGTTCTTCTATATCTACATATACTACACCATACCTCTCACATTCTAAAGTAGTTTTTTTTTTTTACAAATTTTGTCACATACTCTAGAACGCTTTGCAAAAAAATCCTCAATCTTTTCAAGAATATTAAATTAAGCACAAAAGTAATTCTCTCACTTTGATATCACAATCTATTAGCCACAACTTTTCACCTTAACAGTAAGTACATACCTAGTCTAATATAACCATGAGGAGGCTCAAAACAGTTTTCATCAATCAAACAAACGGATGCACTATCATCTCTCACGGATGTCACACCAGCCACTGAATCATCCATTGCATAGATGTTCTCAAAGGTGATGCGGGCATTCAGAACATGGAAAATTGGAATTTCTAGAACAGTAAAAAATATTATGTTCTTGCTATTTTAAATTTTTTTTTTAAAAAAGGGGAAACGTTTAACACTCTTTTGAAGTTTGCAATCACTTTTCTAAATAGAACATAAAACAAAACACTTAACATGAAATTTTGGTATTTTTAAACTAACTTCAGTGTTAAAATATTTGACTACTTTATTTGAAGAATATGAACCATATGACTAGATTGTACAGAGGTTTGAGTATATTATATTAAAAAAGATTTTGGAGGCTTGACAAATAGCTATAGTTCACGTCACCATGTCCAGTCGTACTCTATCTGATACCTGTAAATCTCTATAATAATAGCCCTGCAGCATAGTTTCTATTGCCAAAGGTTCTGCTATAAGGCTGTCATGACCAAACTATACCACCTTTCCTCCATGCTTTGCAAAATTGATCTAGCATATGAGGACAATGGTTTCCAAGAGTCCGTTTCAAAAGCCCAAATGTGCATATATTTGTAGGTGCTGCATCAAGTAACTTGACAGGTATGTCTTCATATGGAATAGTACGAATATCAATCTTATTCTCCAACTGCTTGAGATAACGGACTGTCAAACCACATATAATGCTAAAAGCCTTATCTTGGTAAACTCGTACACTGTTGACCTCAGTTCTGTACAAAGTCATTATTTTTGTGTGGCACAAAGGGTCAATATTGTTGGTCTTATAGTAAGCAGGTTTCACCTTGACCTTTGTATCCACTTTCCTGATCCCTAACTTGCTCCTGGCATAGTATCCACCAATGATCACAAATCATTCAACAAATGGTTTGTGTCATTCCTTGTACCACCTTTGGAAAGTTTCTCATTCACTGACCAGCATAAAATGTCACTTGTTATAGTTATCAAGGTTCACATACACTTAGTCAAGTATCATCAGGTACTGCCATTTTTTCACAGCTAGGTACTGTTTATACAGTGTTCTACAACTGGTCTTACTTTCCTGAATATGTAATGGAAGCAACTTATGTACATGTGACTCGTATCATTTTTCCACGGAAAGATCCTTATTAATTATGTTGTGTACTGTTGCTTTGGACATGAGGATAACTTTTGCCACTGACTTTTTTGTTCATGAAATTTTCACTTGTTACAAGTTGTAGCACTGTGCTTACCATGGCTCAGACACAACTTTTTGCATGTCTCTTTCAGGATAATTACGGTACCCCAAGATGATCCATATTCCTTTGTTTTTCTGATGCCATTAAATATAAAGGATATCCCTTTCTTGGAAATTATAAATTCCTTATTTGTAAACCTTTATGATCGAACTGTATGAATATTTTGTGCCAAAAGCACTCAGTTTTCAGTGGCATTGTACTATCTACAAAATGACTAACAATGTCAAAATGTAGTTCTGATAAATACCATTCCACTATGACTATGTAGTTGTTACATGACCTGCTAATTTACTTATTCCAAAATTCTTTTAATATAACATACAACCCTGTGTGATCTATCAAACTGACATCTAGAATTTATTAAATAATACAAAGCAAAAAAAAAAAAGACTTCTTGAAAACCATATTATATTTACTACATGTATAAACTTTATTATTCAGATGCAAATTTCCATATAAAGACAGAAAAATATCTAAAAAAGGAATTATTTTTTTTATTTGTTTTGTTTACTGTAGTTTCAGAGAAATTCATTAATTTTGTATTTTCAATTAGTAATGGTAAGTAACTAAGGGGACAAAAAAATTAATTTCTTGCATGTTGTAAACTTGAAATATAATTTTATTATAAAGACATGGTGCAACAAGCATAATTTTCTAATACCTGTGTTTAAATCTAATGCAGTATGTATGATAAAACACATTCAGGATACCTATTTAGAGCTTGACTAATATCACAATTAATAATTTCCAATTACTGCAACGTAAAAATAAAAACAGCAAATGACAAAAATACAATTTGTTTTATGGCAAAGCTACTAAGGCTATTAGTTCTAGCTTTGCACCTATTTCCATGTGTTAGATTCAGTTCAGTTCTATTTATTAAACTCCTACATGCCTACACCATTGGACGGAGAATTTCCTGCTTCTAACTATACACACACACACACACATACATACATACATACACACACTCTTTATTAAGCCTATTACTATGGGTAGGTCAATGTGCACATGTCATGATGATCTTTTACAGAGTTACAAATTACATTCAAAATTTAATTAAACTACTTTATTATCAATGCATGTCAATAAACTTGGCATTAAAATATATATAATATTAAAATTTGAGCTATAAACTAAGTTTTAATTTCTTAACTTTTAAAGTATGTAAATAAATTACCAAGCTTCACTTGCTGTGTCACATGACACTTCTTCAGTCCAAACAGCCCATTTATACATTTTATGCTACTTGTATTTGGTCTTGTAACTTTCCGTTAAATTTCTCACTTATACTATACATAACCGTGAGCTAAGTTGTCAAGCTTTTTGCTTTATGGAGATATAAGCAATAAAGTAAAGGCCACATACTATGTTTCCCATAAAGCATGATGCTGTCAAAGTTGTTCTTGTTGTTGTTGTTATTAAGCACAAAGCTACACAAAGGCACACCATGGGTATCAAAACCCCGTTTCTAGCATTGTAAGTCCGCAGACATACCGCTGTGCCACAATGTGCACACATTTTGAAATAAAAATTAAAAAAAGAGTAATTTTGATTTATTTTGCATTTTTTGTGGTGGTTACAAGGTTGGTCAAATCGATTGAGTTTATAGAAATTTAAGGTAGAGAAAATACCAAATAAAATATAAAGTTATACTGAAAAAAAAGGTTTGATATTCACTTAGGAGGTTTTTTTTAGAGGTTATACAAACGAAATTTGAAAATTGTAAGACGAAAAAGAATTTTTAATCTTACATGAAAATCACTTTCCACTTGGACTACTCAACACTCTGACTCCATATATATTCATTGTCAAAATTTTTTTTGAAAAATCTTATTTTTTTGTATACAAAAGACTTGTAATCTTTATTAAAACCTTACCAAATTTCGTGATGATACATAAAATACTTTCAGAGTTATGATATGTATACATTCATGGTGGTTACAAGATTGTGTAAAATACACGAGCCCACGTCACTAAGGTTAAACCCCTTCATGCTCATTCCTTTACAACACAGAATATTTCCTGCACCTACACACATGTATATAAAATTTAAGTATAACAAGATTACTACTGCTTTAGAAAGACTGTGCTACTGACATCAAACCATACCTATTTTTACTGGAAAACCATTAGGAAGTTGCAGAGTGATGAAGTCCCTAAGTTTAGCAAAATGTGAACTACTTATTGCCATTAGGTCCACAATGGGTAAAATCTGAAACAATTCACCACAAAACAGTAAATAATAGCACAAAAAAAACTATTTAATTAATCATAAAATGTCAAATTTATGACTCTAGACAGATCATGATATTTTTAAAACTCGTAACGATACAACATATAAAAACATGAACAGAAAATTACTTACAATTTTATTTAATTTTACAAAACTCCATAGTATTTCAGTAAAATGTACAGAATAACCTGAGTAAAAATAATGCACTGTGATGCAACTAAAGAACAATTTGTAAATCACAAAAGATCCAGAAAACACTCTTATTATACAATTCTTCTCTTTAAACCTTAAACAAAACATGAAGAAGCTAAACACTATAGAAACATTAACAAACTTTCTTCTATCCAAGTAAACTGTGGCAATCCAACGATAAACAAAGCACACAGTTATCTTGTCTTCGCAACATAAGGGTTTGAGGACAGGAATAGTGATTTGTAGTGGTCGAACAAAAAGAGACAAAAATAAACGCTTTATTTACTGAAGATTAAAGACTGATTGTTTAGTAATATGACTATTACACTGTGATACGTTCAACTCAAATATAAAATAAACTGTATTTAAAGATGTGAAAAGTAATTATTAGAAGGTGAAAACACAGATGAAACTTCAACACCAAGTCTTGGCTCCTTCATGTCAGAAATAAATGTTTAAAATGCTAAAAACTGCAATCATAATTTAGCTACTCCTTGCAACTGACCAATTAGAAACCTGGATCACATGAATTTGGAAGTCTCACTACTCCGTGTGATGGTAAAAAAAACAGTTCTCTGTGTACAAGGTACAGTGGAATATAATACAACTATCCCATTAAACAATAGCTTCTTTTATTAGAACTTGCAAAGTAACACCCAGGATTAAATTTAACTTATGACCCCAACTAGATTTAGTATGTTCCAGATTAAAATTTAGAAAAAATATGAAAATGTTATGGATACAAAATACATGCTACGGGAGAGCAATATATGAAATAATTGCATACTACCAAATGGACTACAAGATACCTGTTCTTTAAGAGACAGGGGAAAATTCTGACATAACCAGAGATTAGCCTTGAACTTTTGAACTTTAGTGGAAATCTCCCGTGGCCGTCCAATATCTCGTCTTCCAAGGTCGACACTGGAGTCAAAATACTCTTCTGGTGTGATATGACAAGGATTGCTCCTGTACTCAAATGCTTCCTGAAGAAGAAGAAGAAAAAAAACGTTTGTACTTTGATTTACCAGTGTGTACCAAGGTACATAACTTGTAAAAATTGGCTTAATAAACTACATCCTGAAACCACAAAAGTTAAAGATAGCTTAGAAATATATGCATGTATATAAACTATTACTGAAATCAAAAGTCAATACATTTGAAAACAAACATTCAACATAGGTAACCCAATTTATACAAACCCATTAAAAAAGTTAAAAGATGCAGAGTTTATATTTGCTAATTAATCGTAACATAAATTGGTGGGTACCATAATGGCCTTCATCAGCTTCTTAAACACATTTTTTCACTATTTCTGTACCAAACTGCTTGAAGGTTGGTTAGTGGATCCTTAATAATGTTTGAGCCACACAAAATACCATAAATATTGCAAATACACCCATTTATTGACACAGAATTGCCACCCACTTATTGACACAGAATCGCCAACGTGTTTTACACAGAAAATGAGCCATTATACCCAATTTCTTTCCACTGAGCAACAGATAAAAATATAAAGTTACTCAGTAAGATGAAGTATGTATAGCCCACCAGTAGGAAAAGATAGAAACAATTAAATTGCTCAAGTTTTTTTAAAGCCATTTCATAATTTTCAGTTCCACTTCATACAGCATGGGTAAGTAACACTAGAGATTAAAATGCATGACGGAAGCAAAACAGTGGTTACAGCTAATACTTAAAAAACAATTGGTAAGGTTCCATGTCTTTAAAACAGTCAATCTATATAGCTCTTATACTAGGCAAGTTAAGCAAGAGGCAAAAGTAAACAAAATTGAAGGCTTGAGACATTTTCGCTCCTCCAGGTGTGAGTACTGATCTAACGACTTGTTCCCTATGCAAACAGTCAGTGGCACATCACAATGCAATAACTATCCTTCTCAAGAATTTAAAAAGAAAGCACTCTCTGATATTTCTGGATAAAGAGGACATTGAAATGTATTACTTATTAAAACAAAATAGTCTGATATGCAGTTAAGCCTAATGGTCCTTTCTTAAGGAAGTTAAAGTTCTACTAGAGCCTTTTAAAGCTACAACAACCCACCTCAGTAAGGAAAAAGTTAGTATTATTGTAAACTGTACCATCACTCATTAATACACTGGTAATGGGAATGCAGCCAAGTAATGAAGACTCATCCGCTGCAACCAATTTCAAGAAAGTAACAGTTTGAAAAATAAATTTTTGCTGGAAATTTCAGAACAATCCCTCTCCTGAAATTAACGCTATCTTTGTTACTTCTGCTGCTCTTCACCTACGGTCTCAAGGTTAAAATTTTTGAAACTGGATGACATATTACAACTGCAAAACAGTGATCAAAATACTAGCAGTTGACAAAAGTTAACTACTTCAAGCAACAGTGCCACCTAACCAAAGAAAATAACAGAGCCATTTCAGCCAACTATCATGAGTACTGGCCAGGAGGATAAAAGGGTGAGCTCTCTACTTGTAAAGCAGACAATGATAGACAAAATGTTTTCTTTGGAAGAGAAAGTGGAGATACAGATGAGGATAAAGAATTATAAATGCAGAAGGAAGTGGTACAATATTTTTCAGGGATTCCCACTGGTGTCACAGTAGGGAAATCAAACAGCCTGTCCCAATCAAATTACACATTTGGTAAAATTCAGCCCCTAAAAAGTCATTAAGTAAAATTTGGACTTTAACTTAATGGTGTGGTTTGTAGTTTACATGGTCTAATAAATGCAAAACAATCCCTCGGTAGCAAGAAACTTCACATTGCATTGTTATCCACCATACTTTAAACTTCAAAATTTTACCAAATGGTGCAGGATTTGCTCTATCAAATGCAAAACCATTCAGTAACAAGACATTTTTTGCATTGGATTATTATTTTTCATTTAAACCCTGGCTGAAATTTTATCAAAGGGTTCTTTTATTATTTTCAGTTGAAGATTATAGCTTTACCTGGTAATGTGAGACCGCATGAAACCCACGTCAAGACAAAATAAAATTTAGTCCCAATAAAATCCATCAATTTCAAGCTCAACCGCATGGATTCATATTATATGGATAAATGAAATGAAAACAGTCAAGAAACAAATGTTAAAAATGAAGTGTGAACTCACCTATGCACCAATGAAAATAAAGAAGAGATATTGTATTCACATTGGTTGGAAACTTGAAATACCTGATTGACAGACACATACCAGAAGTAAACTCCACCCTTTCAATGTTTTGTCTATGAATTATGAATGAAACTATTAATAATAAGTGTGAATATGATGTGATAGAAGAAAACTTTATGAGCAACAGTATTAATGTTACATAGAAAGTGCTAGCATAAAAGTCCTACAAATACAACAGGTAAACACATGTTTATGAACCTAATGCATTATGTTATTTCTAACATAATGTGTTCTCTAATGTGATTTTGTCAGGTGAAATTTGTTAATGAAGCCTTGCTGGTACATCAAGCCATTACCTTTTGGCAGAGTAACAGATGGCCGGTGTAGTTGCTGGGTTCAACTTTACACAATTTACAAAGGAATTTATTCTAAATCCAAGTTATGCAGTCAAGAGTTAAGCACACAAGTCACCAACTCAAGAAGTTTGTGTGTAGAATATAGAACTCACTAAGAGACAGTTGTAATATAAACACAAAATAATTTGTATTACAAGCTACTGATCAATTCCTCTACATCAAAACTCCTAAAGTTATCTTGAAATAATCCACAATCTAAGCTATCAAACTCTTGGATAGTGATATGTTTGTTAATCAAACCTTCAACTATGTTCATTAACATGGATACAACATGCCTTCAACTATGTTCATTAACATGGATACAACATG
>NW_013665877.1:53429-65313 GCF_000517525.1 Limulus polyphemus | reverse complement strand
ATACAACATTAAACAAGTAATCTATTAAAGTAATATGAGGAATTCCTTCAGGCATAGGTCTTATTATACAATTGTGATAGAAAATCTTCCACCATTTCTCTTACCAATTCAGTGATGTCTTTTACTAAATCTTAAATACAATTAATGTTTTTCACATTTCGTCTGTTTTCAGTATTACATTCAGCTTGTGGAATGGACATGTTTCAGTTTTAGGCTTTTATTTTGACGATAATTGTATCATTTCTTAAAGCAAAGATGGAAACTATTTTCAAAACTTTGTTGTCTTTTCTCCACTAAAGTTGTTTGCATAATTATTCACAAATACACATAGAGTACATCAAGGTAATATCCTGTATCAGTTTTGTGAGCTAGTTCATTTCAATTTAATATAGATTGTGACTGTATCTCACCTTTCTAAGTTAGAGTTGTACTATTCAGTTGTGATTACTAATAATTGATCTTACATATATAAATCACACTCTTCTTTAATATACAAACAATACTGCCACTGTTCATACCACTTTCATCAGGCTATTTTGTCACATGTTCTTTCACTCTAGCCACACCCAATGATATGATGTATAGCAGACTGTTGCAAGGCCAACATATTGTCTGTTTATGCCTGATCACATGACATAATGCAAGCTGTTGCCAGGCCAACATATAGTCTGTTTACAATCCCCATTCATCATTTTTTGACATGCTGTCAATTCGAGTTGGGCAGACATATTTAGGTATCGGCTAATGCATTATGTAATACACACCACAAAGTTTATTGTATGGCTTTGTTTCTACAAATTCAATGGCAAAAAAGAATTATAAATGTTTGTGTGTTTTCAAATAGAAAATGCTTTTGGATCCAATGAAACCATTCAGAGCAAAGTAGAGCATGAAGAGAGCTATCATTTGATGTATCAATGATCTTTATTAGTTCAGCCAATTTGAACCAAAACCCTGTTTTTGGTTTTAACATCCACTCACTGGTCACCATCAAATGGCAGAGAAAAGGTTTAGCGATCATGACTATTCTGTTAAAGCCAATTTACAACTAGAGGGAGTACAGTTTCTTTGGAATAAATCATGCAAACTCAACATGTAATAGTACTGTAGATATTTTTAATTCGTTGTTTGGTGTACAATAACTATTTTTTGGTTTATGGGAGATTTATCTATTCTCAACTGTGGCTTCGCATTCACATACTTCCGTGGCCTGGAACTTTAATTCTCTGGGATCCTCTACTAGTGGAGAAATAACAGCACAAATGTAAAACTTGAGATATTTTAACATGGAACTACTTCAAAGTAATATTTAATGTCTACATAATGTATTAAGCAGTAGTGGCCTTTCTTTCAAGTTTATCACACAAACTCTTCTTGACTAGAAACTGAAACCAAAACAGTTTAAATGCAGAAATACGTTTTGCTCTTACAGATTTTAAATCATTATTCATAGCTAATCTACAAAGTTATTGAAAATTAACCCCCACTCCTTTAGTGAAGAATTAACTTAAGCTACGATACTAACTCTTTAACAGTTAAATATAGTTCATTTACCATGTTTGCGCTCTGTAAACAAGCTACAGACATTTAAATATACAAAATATTTTATATATAAAGTGGAAAACAAAGATTTCACATAAATCAAACATATACTCACCCCATTCACAGCTACTTGCATACCTCTATTCTCGGACTCAACAATGCCTAGAAAAGACTGGAATGGTGATCTAGCAGATTTATGGCGAGTTTTATCAACATCGGTCAAATGTTCCGTACGTGTCCTTGTTACAAGTTCTACATTACTGGCTCCAAAAACCTAAACATCACAGAATAAAACAAAGAAATGTTATATGAATAAGTAAAACCACCATTTAATTTATTTCACTAATAATATTCTGCATATACCATTATCAGTAAAATCATATAAACATGCCAAATATTTTTCTTGGTCACTTCACTGTCAAAAACTAACCTACTAATTATTTTGGTTGCATGCACATTAGAACTCTAAAGCTTCAGTGAAATGAAAACTTGGTTGCTATGGTAACAAATGAGTTTAACTGAGATCTGTGAACATTCCACTGTGGAGTGTCAAACTCAAACAACAGCTGAATTCAGTGTGCACTGAAACCAAAAGATAAAAAGAGCAAAGTAAATTTTATTTCAAACATAGAGAAATCATTTAGAATTACAAGTCTAAATGTTAGTTTCTAGTGAACTAAGGGCAGTGTTTTGCATTTTTGTAAACTAATTTTCTTTGAGTATATTATTATTGTATAATTTGTAATCTTCTTCAGACTTAGAATTTTCATTAATTATAATTACAAACTACCAAAATCATTTAAGTTATATTTATTTAATCTAATTCTTGTCTGTTTGTTGATTTTTTTTGTTTCATCTGTTTTTAAGAATAACCTGGAATTTAGCATTAGAAGCCTTGAGACTTACTGCTGAGTCACTGGAGGGCTGTTATTTCTTGTTATTAATAAGGAATGAAAAAATAAATTATTTGAAAATGTTTAACATGACCTACTGTAGCAACATTTGCATACGTTATCGTCTGCGAGATGAACATTACACTATTACTTTCTATAGGTTAAAAAAAAATTAGTAAAGCATTTTCATAGTTAAGTTAAAACTACATATATTCTGCTATTACACAAATTTTCTCCATCATTTTCAGCTCAGGTATAAGAATATCATGAAACGACAATAGAAGCTATGTTAAATTTTAATTTATACCAGTATTCTCTAATAGACTGTTGAAACAACAAAGGGTTCGGGGGGCCGTAAACAACTGTAACTCCGTCTGTTCATGAAAACAATTTTACCAAAAAAATATTCACTTTTCCCTTCAACTGTTTTTAATTTTTCAAAAATAGTTTTAATCGAGGTGATATTATTTAACTCTTCCCTGGTGAATTTTTGAACATATTTTTCATTTTACAGTTCATATAAAATTTGGAAAGGAATTTTTGGTAAAAAGTTTGTTTGTTCAGTAAAATTTCTAGTGCTATTACTAACGTCATATCAGCTATTGATTATTACTTTTCTTAATTAGCATCTGTCATAATAAGTCATAATTAATTTGTTTTTTATTTCTTTATCCAAATCAATTCTGTTATTGTTTGTTTGTTTGTTTTGAATTTCGTGCAAAGCTACACGAGGGCTATCTGCGCTAGCGGTCCCTAATTTAGCAGTGTAAGACTCGAGGGAAGGCAGCTAGTCATCACCACCCACCGCCAACTCTTGGGCTACTCTTTTACCAATGAATAGTGGGATTGACTATAACATTATAACGCCCCCACGGGTAAAAGGGCGAGCATGTTTGGTGGGATGGGGATTCGGGGATAAGTCATAATGAATTTGTTTTTTTATTTCTTTATCCAAATCAATTCTGTTATAGCAGTTTAATAAACAATTTTCAGAAACGAGAAACAAGTTAGAGCTCCTATTATTACCAATTTTTGTCTTCTAAAATGTGAAAACCATATACATATATATTTGTGGTGTGTGTATATGTATATATACAGGGTGGCCCAAAAAATGTACCAATCCTTTAATTTGTGCAACTTCTGTTATCGATTCTAAAAGTTATATTTTTTATTTCAGATAATATTAGTGAATGTCTAAAAATCCCAAAACCACGGATGAATTAAAGCAACAGTTTACGAATGCTTTCCACCTACTCAGAGTTGAAAAATTTTGTAACAGCGTGTTGACCACTCTGTCGTAGATGTCAATTATTTGAATGCTGGTGGAGCCCAGTTTGAGCATCTCAAATGATGCAGCAGTGTATGTAGTGTTAATTTGTTGTATAAAATATTAATAAAGGTGTTTTTCTGGCTTGTTGGTTCATTTACTATAGTTATATGAGCATGTGAGTGTGTGTGTGTGTGTGTGTGTGTGTGTTCGTGCACATATGCAAGAAGTATTTTTTACTTCAACAAGCTAAAAAGTTGCATACATTGCATACTATGGGTCCAAATGTACATTCCAATATGTACAGTAGTAAAACTAATCACCTACTTTTCTTACCAAGCATAAACAGAAAATGCTTTGACTAACATAACTGACTGCAGGATTTTGCTCTTCAAATCATTAACTAAGAACGCAATGCATAATTTCTAACGTGAGTGTGTGAATTCTATCTCAAACAAAATTGAACATATTTTACACAAAATATTCCTTTAAGTTATTAAAAAATACACCTACATGCTAAATAAGAATTACATTATTTTAACTGTCCTTACAAGACAATTGATAAAATAATGGTAAATAAGAAGTACATTATTTTAACTATCTTTACAAGACAATTGATAAAGTAATGGTAAATAAGAAGTACATTATTTTAACTGTCCTTACAAGACAATTGATAAAATAATGGTAAATAAGAAGTACATTATTTTAACTGTCCTTACAAGACAATTGATAAAGTAATGGTAAATAAGAAGTACATTATTCTAATTATCCTTACAAAACAATTGATAAAGTAATGGTAAATAAGAAGTTATCAATTGTCTTGTAAGGACAGTTAAAATAATGTACTTCTTATTTACCATTACTTTATCAATTGTCTTGTAAGGACAGTTAAAATAATGTAAAATAATGGTAAATAAGAAGTATATTATTTTAACTGTCCTTACAAGACAATTGATAAAGTAATAGCTAGAAAATATTCAAGTGCCAGAGGTTATGTACTTTCAAATGCATTATAAAACATGCTTGATAAATACATTAAATCAGGGATTCACACCTTTATTGAAGTCTTCCAAATACAGTGTGATAAACTTTCTCATACCTTACACTCGTAGCCATTAATCATCTCCGTTTTGTTACTTCTCCAGCCCCAGATGCCCGATCTACTCCTGAAAACGGAGGACAATAAGTGTTATAATAATTAACAAAAATACATAACTTATCTTCTGATACTGTGACTTATTTAGACAAATATTACAAACGTACCACCTAATTAAATTCCTAGAACATAAAGGACTTTCTAAGTTCCAAGTGGTACAAATTATATCTATGTATACAAAAACAGGAAGAATAAGAGAAATCACATTTCAAATCATCTCCAACAATGTATCACTAATTTCACAAGAACAGCCTAAGATAGTTCACAGAGATAACTTTTCAAAATAACTGAAGAACGGTGACTATGAAGTAAAATACATTTCACCCAACTACCTTTCAAAGCATATTTTGTCTAAGTTTACAAAAGTTGTAACAATAGGGGTCGTCAGACGAGTGGATACTGCCTCGGAAGTTGGTCGGAGAGTAGTTGTAAAATCTTTTACACATGGTGGCATAATGCTCATCTGTTCTATGTACACCTGACCTACATCATGGTCAACCTCCATCATTACCGCACCATCATCTAGATGAAAGAAAAATTATATGAAATAAGAATCATTACTCCAAGATTACAATCACTATCTTAGTACTCAAACTAAAATGCAAATACAAAACATTACCATATCACTACATGTTCAATTCTAAACTTTATACTGGTAACATTAGCTACCAAATTTACAGCGGGTGCCTCACAAAAGAAAAAAAATAATAATGGACTATTCTATTTCCAGGTGTTATAGCTTGAAAAGTATTTACTGGGTAACACTATTGATGAAATAATGCATCCTAATCTTTATAAGTAGAAATGTAAGAAAAGTATATTTAATTAGCTATGCTGGTTAACAGGTTGATTTGTAGTTTTGCTCTGATGAGATGTTAATATTAATTACATTTTTCACATCAGTATGCTTAACCCTGAAATTACCAATGGTTTCCATATCCCCATCAGCTCTTTATATACACCTTTTTCTAAACTATTTATGCACCAAATTGCTTGTGAATCCATGATTTCATTGTTTACAAGATCCCTCATACCATTAATATTGCAATTCCACTAATTAATCCCAGGGCTCTCTATGTATTTCACATAGAAAACAAGTGATTTTTCATCTGTTACTTTTAGTCCATTCTTTACATTAAGTGTTTTAGCAGAAACTTAAAGTTATTCAATAATTGGAGGATTAAATATTTCAAACATCACTAGTTTCTATTGCTGAATTATGTTTATAAGTGTTTATTGATGCAGAGAAAGGAAATTTATTTGTATTTGTTCATTTTACAAATTTTGATCATAGGAAATTCAAATTTCTCCTTTCACAAAATAATATAATACTAAAAACTGACTACTATAATTCATAGATGGTTCAAGCAGAAAATATTTTTATACTTTGAAGGTAATACTTACAATGGATAAATAGATAATACTGTCTGCTTGTTAAATACTGTTGAAGCTAATTAAGGCTATCTGCTGCCATTACTATTTTTGAACTGCCACATGGAAGGTATCCAGCCAACAGCTTCATAGCAACCCTTGGGTTACTCTTTACAAACAAATAGTGGGATTGATCATTACATTAAAATGCTCCCTTGAGCATCAGGATTCAATCCCATGACCTACAGATTGTGATTTGAGTGCCCTAAACACAAGACCATGTCAGACTTGAACTGTTAGCAAATATTTTGTATATAAATACGGGATACAAATATTAAAGTGATAAGAATTCACTCTAAATCCTGGAAACTCCAAAAATTATCTCCCTGTCATTAAGGGCACTGTACATTAATACTAAATATGATTTAAAATGTACACAAAAATGCATATTCATAGAATACTTCAAGAAAATTAAACATATCTTTGAAACATTATGTTAATAGTTGTCCCAAAACTAAAGTTCCATTGTCATAGCAACAGGATATATGTATGATACATTAAAGGTTTTTTAAAGAACTAATGGCCGATTGTCTATTATTAAAACTAGATTTATATTTCTGCATAAAACAAAACAAGCAGTTGTTTTTAATAAATTTAATGTACTTTTGTTTTAAGAAAATTAAGTAAGCACACACCAGCCATCTACAATTATTGCATATAGTTTTTAATTACAACTGAATACACAACCACAAAATTAAAATACACTTACTGTGGCTCTTAAATATATAACTTCTACTCCCTCTCTGCCAGTTTGAGTGATCAAATCCCAACAAACTGGTATCTATCCTAACACTGGATCCTAGAGAAGCAAAAACAAAAACATCTTTAGACTGCTAGTTAAAATGTTTAACTTCTATGTAATTCATATTTATAGGTCTTATTCATTATACTTTGTTCAATTTGACTTTATATGTTTGAATAGTAAAAAAAATATCTCACAGTAAAATTTAAGTTACATGTCACCAAAGGATACAAGTTTTTTCTTTTGTACTGAACCATTAATGTTGTTCTACTGAATACTGTGAACTCATACGAGTAAAATAGAAAAAGCTTAGCTGTGGACAAAACAAGTTTGTACTTGAGTTAAGAATGGTAAGTTCTAAGAGTCAGGGTTCAGTTTAGAAGTTCAAGGACAGAAGAAAATTATTACAATTTCCTTTTTTAATCATTTATTTCAGTACAATAACTCTGTTTTTGTTCATAAAATCTAGCTTCAAGTTTGCAACGTGTAAACAAAACTATTTTAACTTCTTATCATCATGTTACAAATCAAGATGAATATTTAGCCAGATCTAGAAAAAAACTTGAGCTAGTCATCTTCAGTTTTTGGAAATCATGCTACCAATTTCCTATATTATTAAAAAAAGTACAGAAACTCAGGTGAAGACAGGGATGTGATATGGAATCTGAGGAAATTTATGAATAGTGCAAGCAGTGATCTCAATAGGATGATTCTTTCTACCTCTGTTACCTAGTATCACTGTGAAATTCTTATAACCAGCCCTTAACAAATCAACATAAGTAATTTTGCAAGATTTTTTCTTATTTCCAATGTTATTATAGCATGATGAGAATTACGGATGGCAATAAGCATACCACATCATCTGCTTTCAATGATCTTTTTGATGCTCAGTTAAGTTGAGCTGGGAATTTGCCGAACATCAGACGAGACTCTGCCCCCCCCCAAAAAAAAACATTTAATGAATTTGTACAAATCTCAGAACTCATTTTTTTGTATAGATAGCAAGAATAGATCAATTATCAGTAAATCTAAAGTGAAAATTCATTTAATTGTATTACTATTACTGCTGAAAGCTTAATCAGCAAAGAAAAAAAAGCCTGAGCTAGAAGCCAAAGAAACTAGTCCTCAAAAATTGAAGGTGAGCTACAGTGTTGTTCGATTTCTCATGTAATTCAGAATTGGTTGTTGTGACACGACTGTACTTTCCTTGGGTAATCCTTTAAATGTCTCTTATAATTAAATAATGAGTGGAAGTTTCCTATTCTTATGTCAGGGATGAGATGGTTTCTCATACTGCCTGTTTCGTCCTTTCTATTTGAAGTATGTGAACTTTTCCACCTATTGTGTTGTTAAGCCTACCTAAAAAAAATCACTGATAAAAAAAAATTAAAAACCTGTGATATATTTTCTAGATCTTAAATATTTTTTAATGTGAATAATTGAGTGAGTGTCATGGTTTATTTTATCAGGTTCAATGTTTTCAAAATGTAGTAAGAAATAAACGAAGTTCTACCTAAAAAGTGCAATTCAAACTGTTCCTTTTATAATCACATAACCTAAGGTCATCTTATACACATACATATAAACTGGCTTATCAAAACTAGTCTGCAAATTTTAAATAGAAGTAACATGGTAACAAAGACCAAGCAACGAATTTAAAAGTAGGCAATTTAATATTAACAATTAGGTTTCATTTATAACATGTAAGCTTTAGAAATTTGATTCACAATTACATTCAGTAGCACCCAATCTTATTAAATGGTACGTCACAAGCTTATGATTCCCTATAGAAGTAATTATAAATTTTTCATTAATCTACTAATTAGATATATCTACAGTACATGCGAAATATTGTACTGTACATATGTTTATCTCCATTTACAAGAGTAAAAACATTAAATAAAAAATGTAAGTCTAAAAGATTTGTACATACAAGAAAAAGGGAGAGTAAACCGTAAAAGAAAAATACAATTACTTCATGTTCTTGAAGATTACTTCTTGTAATACCACTAAACATGCAACCATACCCCCTGTTTTTACCATTTACTTTATAACACGTGATCACTACCACTTGTGAGTCGCATCATCCTCCACACTGGAAATAAATAGCAACCAACAAGGAGATAATTTCCTACAAGTACTGTAATTAATATATATTATCCTGAAACTAACTAAAAAAAACTACCAAGTTTTCTAAAACCTCTTTACATACACTGTATTTCAATCACATGATCATACTATATACAACTTTAATACCAAAATACATTACCATGAACCAAAATTATCCACTGTTTTCTACACTTTATTTTAAATACTCTGTATTGTGGTCATAACATCATCCTACAAACAGCACTGATTTTAACAAAACCACCAAGAATTATTTTATGCTTACTTTACTTTCAGGTAATCACCACAGACCCATAACTAAAAGGTATTTATTTTAAAAGATTAATAAAAACAATAAACACACATCAGGCTTAAGTAAACAAAGTCCATATGCGACATAATACATAACCATGGAAGTTATGAAACTTATACAAATGTTTTTAACTTACCACTTTTATAAACTCTGTAGGTATCACTTGGGCACATCCTGGAGACTAAGGGAACTATGCACAAGCAATACAGAAAACAGTGAGATAAAATTATACAAAATATACACACGACATACTTTCTATTGCAATTCATATACTTGTATCTATATATCTTGTAATAAAAATAGCCTGAGCATCTGAAAGTAACTATATTATCTAACATTTTGGCCTGTCATCTTAAAAATTACCACAATCATACTTTGATATGTATTCCTCTTTATCATGACAAAATATATTGAATGAAAGTTATACAAATGTTTATAAGATCAGAACTAAAAATTACCCAGTAATGAAAATTGCTAATTAAGTTTACTTTTTTTATGTTCTTAGTTACACAGATTATAATGTAACGATGCAAGTTTCATCTGCTGAGCACCCTTGCTGTTGATGTTAATAAATGACAACAACGGTGCAAAATTCTAATAACAGCAAATACATTTTATTTCATATTTTCACACCATATTTAATTAAATTCTGAATTTTCATAAAATTTCTTATTTTCAAAATCATTTTTTTTCTTATTTCTATATATAATATAATTTATGATGGACTTCTAAAATTTTGGGAACCTGAAGTTATAAATGTCGCTCAAAATAACTTATGACTTAATATTTACCTAAAATGGTTATTTCTATCCTCTATTTTACTTTTTCAAATACTCTTCATGTTAAATTCTATAATTTAATTTGTAGCAAAATGATATAAAACAATTTTATTTTAAAGATTCCTTTAAGAGCACACAAATACAAAAAAAATCAAAATGTTACATAATTTTCACTTATTTTACATTTTTAGACACTTACCCCAACTAGTAAATTCCCATTTCATTTCCACATAAAAGTCGGGTGTCTGTAATATCGATTTTGTTTTTATTTATAACTGAAAGTTATTATCACATTGTTAAAAAAATAATAATATTGTTATTAGAATTATTGCTTGTCACAGCTACGAGCTAATTTTATTTACACTATATGTTAGGAGTCATGATAAAAATGTACTTATACCATATACTCAAACAAAAGTTAATTATCTGATAGATATAGAAATGATATACAAAGTACTTACTGGACCCTTATCTAAACTGTGATAAGTTTGAGAAAAAATAATGCTAGAACAGATAAAAGAAAATGGTGTCAATAAACAATACCTTCAAGTTGATGTTATCTATCATTAATCCATTACATTAATATGTACATGCAACATTTTTACACACACACTGTTTGGAAAACATATATAACATTTAAATGGACTTACCACATATTCCCTTGTTTTTTTAGCATTGAAGTGTTGTTGTTTTTTCATGCAATATTAAGCATTTTAAACACTGCCTTTTTTTTTGTTTTGGTTTCAGGTTTTGATTTTTATCTTGAATGGTTTCTTTGTTTGTTGTTAAGCACAGTGCTACACAATGGCCTTTGCCAACCATGGGAACTGAAACCAAATTCTTAGCATCATAAGACCAGAGAACTACTGGGGTGGAGCTACTTGCATTGATGAAATCAGGAATATGTTATTGCAGTCTTATATACAGAAGCCTTTTTTAGTTTGTTTTGTTAAGAACAACTTTTTTTAAACAATATTTTACTTAATAGAAATGAAATATTGGTAAGAATATGACACAAGAATGTCTGAAGGTCACTTTAGATAAACCAGCAAAAATTACAAGATATTGTTCAAATACTTTAATTTTACTAAGTAATATACTACATACAAGTAAAAAAAAGAAAGAAATGTCGGGATGGCTAATATCAATCCTTCAAGAACAATGCAAAGAAGTAGTAGGGATGGCATTTGCATCATCCCTACTATTATGTGTTATTATGTAGGGATGATGCAAGTGCCATCCCTACTATCTTGTTTGCATTGTTTTTGAAGGATTGATATTAGCCATCCCTACATTTACTTCCTTTTTTTTTTCAAAGTTTTTTCTTTACTTGTTATTTTTTAATACGGTGTTTCAATAGACATAGGAAGGTTGAATTTATAACCAAGTTCTAAATACAATGAGGTTCCAACTGTAATACTTATTGTTTATCTATAATTGGCTGGTAATTCTTGTTTCACCCTGTACTTAAGCTTTTTATAAGAACACCAAATTTCTGTAGGAGTGCTAGCTTTAAGGGGTAATGATAACATCGTTTACATTGGAATTATGATTTTTTTAAATTACTACTAGTGAATTTATTTGACACCACTGTTTTGATTTTTGAGTTATCATATAATAAAAAAAAGAAGCAGAAAAAAAGAAAACAAGAATTT
>NW_013665877.1:43706-52429 GCF_000517525.1 Limulus polyphemus | reverse complement strand
GTTCTGATGACTTATTGAGAAGATATTTAAAATACCAAATCAATGAACAATCTGAGCCATCCCTACATAGACAGTGCTACCACCTACCTGATAACACTTTCAAAATTTTTACCACACAAATTTTGCAGTAATTAAGAAAATGATTACAATAAATGCATTATTATGGTCATTCCAAAAAAAAAAGTTACTCTGTCAGTGCCTTTAATATAGTATATCCAAGTTCAATGACATGAGAATTACCTATATTCACACACACAATGTGGAATTATACATAGTCAAAATTTAAAAACAAATTATTCACTTAATATGAAACACAAGTTAAGTTCAGAGAATATGAAAGTAAAAATACTTACATTCTGAATCTGTTTCAGTAACTGGGGGATTCCCACTACCCTGCTACAGTACCGCTGGAAGTCTCGCTGCTCTAGAACTTCCTGCACAAGTTCTGGATTTCCTGTACTTACAGCTTCATGAATAACTATTACAACAACAGAATTCAATAACAGAGAGTGTATATTAGTGATCAATATTAGTCCTTTCGTAAAATGTTGTAAGGATTTAAGTTTAGAATTTTTTAACATTACATCAAATTTTTCAATTCATAACTTGTGTTATTACTGCAAGCTTAAATTAACATTTAGGTTTTTCTTTAAATATTTGAGGAACTACTTACACTTATTTCTCTTTGTGGTCGGATTAAAAAACTTACCTCAACTAAACTTATAAAACCAGAGAAGTTACTGATCATACTGGATTTCACTTATTTCTAGTATTTTAGATAGTTTAACGTGGTTAGAAAAAGAAACTCAAAATATTGTAAATATTATCACACACAGTATCACTCATTGTATCTAAATTTGCATTGTTAGTACAATTAACAAAGTTTAAACTTGACTTGATTTTTATTGCAATCACTTGCTTCTGTGGGTAAGGATCTCTCAATCAACTTTTTCTGGCCCATCAGCAGGAAAAAACAACTATCAGAGACTATTTTTATAAGTATATTACTTAACTATTCCTCTTTCTCAAAAACAGCATATTATTTTTATTGTTATATGTACACATATATATTTTGAGAATGACATAAAGCCTGTCAACATAACTCAGCTTTCAAGGCAGTTATTCAACAAAAAAAAGTAAAAATATAGTTAAGATAAGCACTGATATTTCTTGAAATTTTCACAAGTTAGAACAATTTTACCTGTAAAACCATCTCTGTCTGTTACACTGAGATCAGCATTGTGTCTCAACATAATTCTTGCTGACTCCAGATGCCCCAAAGTAACAGCAAGCATAAGAGGTGTACGTCCCCTCGGGTCTTTCCTTTCTATATCATGCTAGAAATAGTATCATCACAATTTAGTTGGTAAAATCCAGGTATATTTGTTTCAATAGACATGGCTTTTGAAAGAGAATATGATGTCTAATATATATAATTCTATTTTAAATGCAGTACAATGAAACATACATACATACTACTGCTCCATAACAAAATATAAAATGATAAATATACAAGCAAATTTTGTGTGTGTTTTGGAGGATTTGATGGTGCCCTCGAAATTCTAAGTGATCTTCTTAACCAAGGCTATTGTGTTTATTGAAATGTCACTAATCCATATGTTAAAACATGTACATCTGTTTTACAATCATTCATGGAAATACAGCATCTATTAGTAAACCATCCTCTGAATAATTGAAAAAAATACTTTTGTCAGATGTCATGCCTGTATCGCTTTTCACAAATAACATTTTCATTATTAAAAACCAACAGCCAAATCCTATGTTACAGAGCTAAGATGCCATTTATTAAATATCCTGAACAGACTCAAGCTGATCACATGCATTATAATAAAACTTGCGTCTTCTAACACCAAGTCTTGTGTTGTCAAATGGAAGAATTACTTTAGTTTCCTACTTTATCTTCTTCCACAGAAGTACTTGCACAGAAAGGAAAACAAAACTAAAACCAGTACTCCAATGGAAACGCAGTGAGTTTTATACAAAGAAAATAATAATAGCAGTTCAGTGCTTGCCTATAGTACATGTGCACATTTTTGATGTAAAAAGCTGATACCAATCTAAAATATCCATGAACTGATTAATGAATAACAGACGTATGAATAACAGTGCATTTAATAATTATAAGGGATTTCAGAGGAAATAGATAATTTATAAAACAAATATTACTTAATTACTTCAATGTAGGACAGTCACACTTGTACAAGTATCTCTTATACATAACCTAAGAGAAAACAAAGATAGTTGTTTGAACTAAATATTCAACTTTTTTATTTTCACAGCGAGATTAATTTTAGTTTGTATAAACAGATCAAACAACATAAAAGAAATAAATTTAAACTTAAGATAAATTAATTTCCATCTTTAAATTAAATGAATTATCAAATATTAATTTATATACATGGACTTTAAAATTATGACAACTGTTACATAAGAAACATTTCTAATTAATTCATAGTTTTACCTTAAATACATGCACTTTTACTTATAATTAAAGATTCTGTTCTTACTTTAAATTCTTACAAATCAATTTTCTGTGTCTGAAAAAACACACAATTAAATCTAGCTTCCATAAACTTATGTTAAACTCTGTTTTAACAAAATATTCTTAGTTTAAATTAAGCAACTTCAGTAAAGAAAAAGTAATCAAAATCAACCACAGAACTATTCTACAATATAAAGTTTATAGGCCATTTTTTAAATCATTTCATATACAATAACTTATGCAACCATTCATTTCATATTTACTTAATAAGCTATAATCCTGCAATGCCTGTAGTTCACAGCTCAGTACATGTAAACTAAACAGATAATATTAAACATATGCACAAAGTTTTAATCCAGCCACATTCACCACTAACAAAACAATCTGTAGAGAAAAAGTTAAACAATAAGTGTACCTATCAACATTTTTTAAAACAGAAAACATCTATTAAGCTGATTTTTTTTAGAATATTAAAGAGAAACCTGAAAACAATTAGCTTACCAGAAATACCAATGAGCATCTTGTCCATTACCTAATCCAAACTTGCTTCTTTACTAAAGAAAGTAATTCTTGTTTAAAAAAAAAAACGTTTTACACCTGTTACCTCAGATAGTTTATTGAAGTGCAATACATTAGTCCTTAAGTCAAAAGGACTGACCACAACTATCCTGTATGCATTATTTTTCTGGATGAAAGAATTGTTAACTCTGATATACAAGAGCTTATAAAGTCCAGACTAAGTAGTGAAGATTCCCAAATAAACAAAATTAGTTTTTACAGTTATCCAGATCCATTATTCACATACATTTTACATGCTTAGATGGTTCACACCTACAAATAAATTATTTTAAGCATTGAAAGTTTTATTATTATTCTGTAATTAACTTTTTTTTGGAAGAAATATGCATGATGTCATTCAACTAAGACGAATTCTTATTTTCAATGCATAGATTACACCAGTTTTGAGCATTATATTACCGTATAAAAGTCATACTTTTGGCTTGCTCATTCAAATCAGAGTCTAGATATTGAAAAAGAAAAAAACATTTCCTTGATTTGAGGATAGCAATCATCAAAAAACTCCAAGATAATTATGACAGGGAACAGACTCAGTACATTTAGCTTATCCATAAACAGGAAAAACTTTAACAAAGCTAAGGATGCTTTTATTTGTTCAATCAAACTTGCTGAAATGTTCTTTTAAATCTTGTATACAGCTTAAATTCAATTCCAAGGAGATTCCTTCTTATTTATAATTGCTTGTTTAACTTCTTGGTCACCACAACATTGGTAGTGAACATCAGAAGCCATTAATAAAAGCATTGGAAAAATGGCATTTAATTAACAATTCTATGCATTATCTTAGTAATTGTTTTCTTACTAAATCATGCGACTGTTTTTACAGATTCCTTTTTGTTTAAAATGAAGGCACACCAACTGATATTGATTACTTAACTTTCAGGCAACTTCTATTAATTAGATTCCTCACTAGAATATATTAACTACTATGGAACTGCACAAGAAGAGCAGAGAAATTGGCTTAGTATATGCTGAATGTGTATGTAAATGTAGAAGGTAAAGAGTAGTGATAAGAGAAATGTTTTTAGTTGGGTACCTCATCATTTTGTTTGGAACCTTTTTGATTATTTTTTTTATGTCTGCAACTTTAATATTTTAAGGATGTCAAATATCTCTACAGACAGTATTGTAAATGCTTCTGTCATTTAAAAGGATCATGTAGTTTTAATGACCGAGTCAGATTATGAAAAATAAGTTAAGTGTAAAGTAATGCATTTGGGGTGTGATAATTTGGAAGTTACTTTTTTATTGTTGTTGTAAGAGGACATATATGTTCTACACACAAAAACAAAAAGATATAAGAATGTAAAAAAAGTCTTGGTCACAGAAAAACCATTTGACCATCAAAATCACCCAATAAAAAAAAGTCAGCCTAAAATAATTACAGTCTTTCATGTTCATATAATTACCCAACAAAAACTCGGCATTCAAATCACAAACATGTGGTACATCATCTTAAAACCCATTCCACAGGTTAACAACTCTAACAAAGAAAAAAAAATATTGCCTAACAATCAACATGGACTTCCATATCTTATGCTAATTTTTGGAATTCATTTCCAACCTTATCCTTTATTCAAAACAATTTCCTGTGGGAAGTTTACCACAACCTAACGATTTTAAATATCTGAATAAGATCACCTCTAGATTTTCTATACTCCAAAACAAGATTTCAAATATTTGAGCCACCTTCATAACTTAAATGACTCCAGACATGAAAAAACAATTTGGTAGCCTGTTTCTGAAACCTAACAAACAAGTCAGTATCTCTTCTATGATAAGGAAACCAAAACTGATGCAATACTCCAAACAAGGTCTCATCAACTTTTTGTATTTGATGATGATAGCAACTCCACTTCTCACTTCAAAATTTCCAAAACTAGACCTCAGAACCCTGTTTACTCTCTTCATCTTTCCCAAGCATTAAGCCAAAAGCTTAAGGCCTTTATCAATTATCACACAAAATCCTTTTCAGTTTCCACAAAACTAATATTTCTCCCACACACAAACTATAAAGACTTTCCAACTTCACATTCCTTAAATGTATCACTTTCCTCATTTCCCACAGATTAGGACACTCAGCAAGGAAGGTTGTTCATGTCCTTCTGTATTAAGGAAGCATCTTTATTATAAAGCCGTAAAGAATACTAATAGTAATAAGCATCTTTTTCCCTTTCCTATTTAACCCTAGAATTGCCAATAGGGTCTACAAGCATGTGAAACGTATTTTCCTAAAATACATATACTTCATTACTTGTGACTCTATGACTTCATTGGTTACAAGGCCCCTAATAACATGAATCAAACACACAGAAAATCAATATTACAATTAATCTCACTAATTACTATTGGGGTTCTCAGTGTATTTTACATTGAAAATTACTGGTTTCACTACTTTTTTAATTGGGGGGGGATTCTGCAAAATGAGGCAAAAATATAAAATTGATCAATATGATGTAATATGTGGACCCCACTACTTAACAACATTTTGGGACAACATGGGACCAATTGGTCCATCTCGGCTGTTCCATCCTCTAAAACGAATTTTTTTTTTAATTATAAAGCCAGCCCTTATCATTCATATACTTATCAAGCTTCTTCTTAAACTCACTTACATTTACTGCCTTCGCAACATCCGAAGGCAACCCATTCCAAAGGTTAACCACCCTGTTAGAAAAATAAAACTGTCTTAACTGCAGATGACTCTTACCCTGCCAAAATTTATATTTGTTTTCCCTAGTCCTACTATTCTCACTGTTAAATATGAAAAAAGATGATACATCAACACTATCAATTTCCTTTACAATCTTAAATACCTCAATCAGGATCCCCAAACTCTTCTTTTTTCAAGAGAAAACAATTTGGGAGATTTCAACCTCTCCTCGTATGACAACCCCTCCATCCCAGGTATTTCTGTAGATACAACCTAAAATTTTACTTGCTCTACCACTAGCAACAGCACACTGCTTGGATGGCTGCCTGTAGAGACTGATCAACTATTACATCAAGATCCCTCTCTTTCATAACACTGTGATGATCATTCCCATCCAAATTATACAAACTGTATAATATATAAGAACAAGTTGGTAGTTTGTACACTCCTTATGTTAATCTTATAATCTTCAGTATTCATTGGTAAGAAAAACAAAGAAGTTTTTTCTCTTTATTTTACAGAGATTCTTTAATTCAAGGGTAAGAAGGTTATTGTAACCTTAAGTTGTATATGGCTATGGTGAAGTTTTATCCTGGGGCCATTCACTCATTATACTTAGGGAGAGGGGGTTACATTGTTTGTTCCACACTTTTAAAAATTACGACCTATGAAGGGAATTACTTATTTTTTGGGTTAAATATATTCCCCCTATGTAGGGATTTAAATATTTTAATTCCCCATATCTATATGTTTACACTTTAGGATAGCAGTATATTCATTTACTTAAAGGTTAATTACACTGATTTAAACTCTTTATTTACTGAAATAATAAGAATAATATTAAATACATTCATTTAGTACTTATTTTTAATGATACATCTACTCAAAGCACAAATTACACTAGCTTCAGTAAGGCTGCCCTTCACAACATCTGCACTATAAAGGACACATTTAAAAATTTGTTGTGGGACACTTCTTAGCTTGAAATAATATTGTGTATGCATCATGAATATGTCAGATGTGTCTAGGGCTATTCATGATTTTAGTTAATCATGAAACTCTTTAAAATAAAGTTGATTAATCACTCACTTTTTATAGATTTCTATAGCATTTTATACCCAAGTTTGATCCACAAAAAATATCTTTTTTCCCAAGGAATTTGGAATGTGCATGTGGTCCTCTTTGCACCTGAGTAAATGACCCAGGAGTTTCATTTATGTTACTGTTTGCAGGTTTGGTACCCTCACTAGAAGGAGATAAACATGATGGAAAGAGTGAAGGCAGACTACTAAATTACACTTGTTTTAAGAAATTTAAGTAACAATAATAGGCTTAAAGTATGAACTTTAGAGTCTGGAAGAATTAATTAAAGAGTGCTTGGTTTGTGTGTTAATAACCACTTGAGGTGTGGACATTTTCTGTTTTAGTAGTAGCATGGAATGATTTGAAATACAAACTTTTTTTTTGGGGGGGGGGGGAGTTAAAGTTTAGTGTTACTATTATCTACTCGTACTAAGTGCTTGTGCAAAATGGTTTTAAAGGAGGTTAAAGTTTTAATATGTGAGCCACTTGCTACTATTTTGATAAGTCCTTGAAATTCAAGTTGAGTAGTGGGCCAGAATGTTGGAAGTTAGCTGATGTATGTTACTCTTCTTTTCAATTCAAGTGAGGTGATAAACATTGGTTTGGTGGCTTTTAATTATGATAAATGCAAGGTAATGCATGTGGGATATCATAATTTTATTTAAAGGTATAATTCTGATGGAGAATAACCTTAATATTAACAGATTTAAAGGAGAAAAAGATCTTGGTATTCCAGCTGATAAGTCTTTTAAGTCATCCAAGCAGTGTGCTATTGAGTATTGGTTGTATTACTAGTATTAGGGCAAATAGGATTTCAGGATGTGCCTATAAAAATATTGAATGCATCTTACAAGTCTAAAGACTAAAAGAGGTTATAATTTCATTGTATAGCTCACTGGTTAGGCCTCATTTGGAATATTGTGTTCAAGTCTTGGGCTCCTTTCTTCAGGAAGGCCACTGAATTCTTGAAAAGGGTTTAAAAAATATAGGAAGGCTAATACTAATATTAACTAGTAACACTATTAGTAATAGTAGGATGATATCTGGGATGGCAAGTTTGTCACATGATAATGAAAACAGGTTAAAATCTCTGAAATTTCCCTTGGGAAAACAAAAAGGAGTAAGAAAGGTTCCGACTTTGAGTGTGCTTATTTTTTTAAGTTTAGTTTAGTGGATGAGATAGCCAAGATGGACCAACAGATCGCGTGTTGTTCTTAATTAAATTAAATTAAGCTAACTTTTATGGTGTATGACTAATTAAAGTTTACGCTTAACTACAACCTTAACTTGCGACATTCTGTTACAATACCAGTTTGAAATATCTTAAATACTTACTTAATAATATTACTAAATAAACCACACTTGGCCCAACCTACCTCATTCTTATCGAGTTCCTCTCCCAGTTCTTTAAAATTATTATGCCAAACATGCCAATGTATTAAATAGTCCATTTTTATACGTTTTCTTGACTTATAAGTCATTTAATAATATTTTGCTGGAGCTTATTTACATGATTAATTAACGTTTCAATGTGTTACCCTGAATTCTGATATTCAGTTTTGATCTTGGATACTGTCATTACTCATGTCGGGAGATTTTAAACCAATCCAATACTTATATCACAAGGTGGCGACACTTTTAATAATTGCAAAACCGAATGTTATAGAAAACGCTGGATAAGTCAAGCCTCCACTTTACAACTTGAACCTTTTCACTGTCAAATTTACAGTTTAACAAATCAATTTTTACATACACAATAAAAGAGACCCATGTTTTATTATTTCATTATTTATATGAAATTTGAAACTAGTAAATTTTAGGAAGATTATTCAAGTTAGTACAAATTTAAAATTTACACATGGTTAATATCATACCCTGCAAGGATAAAACAAATATTGTATAGTG
>NW_013665877.1:40566-42706 GCF_000517525.1 Limulus polyphemus | reverse complement strand
TAGCATAACGCCATAACCCATGTATGTGTCCATGTCAGTGAAAAAGAGCAATACAAATTTCAGAGATCACTAGTTTTCAAAACATTGTAGCTTACTAAGTATCGATAACTTTTCATGATTTTTTTTTCTAGTTAAGCACAAAGCGCTACACAATGGGCTATCTGTGCTATGCCCTCACCGAGTGTCATGATCCGATTTTAACTATATAAGCCCACAGGCTTACTGCTAAGCCACTGGGGGTCTTTTCGTGTTGTCTTGAATTACAGACTAACGAAAAACGTAGATTGTTTTAGGGAAACGTAATGAATAAAAAACATATATTTTATTTAGTCTGTAATCTCGTTTCTTTCTTCTTTAGCTTCATTGGTTGTTTGATGTCTTAGTATTCAAATAATATAATAAGACAATAAAATATTTAAAATAAAACTATGATCGCTAAATTGAAAACACATAGGATCGAAAAAGTTGGATAATAAAATTCTGGAGAAGACAGGAACATCTATATAAAACGCCAGGGTTTTATCAGTTTTTAGAATACAATATAAAAATGGCATTAAAAAAGAACTGTATTTTTATTATGATTGTTTTTACAAGAGGTTAGTGTCGGTTCATGTAATCCATTTAGAGTGTTAGTCTTTGGAGTTTTGAGGGTAAAATCCAAGTAGGATCTTAGATTTTTCATAGAATGCATTAAAATATTGTTTGAGGTGATATCTCTCTAACTTAGGCACTTTTCATTTAGTGTTTTTCTTTAACCACTTTCTCTTCACTAAAGTCTCCATCAGCTATTGTCAGTCACATACACATGTACAAGATCACTTTCCATATTATTAACTGCATTGCTATGCATTTATTATATTGTAGTGTATTGCTTTTTATTTTGTAAACTGTGAAACTGTTATTAAATACTTGTTGCTCGATTAAACTTATGTCACAGCCTATATCTTTTTTCATGATTCAATTGTTGCAACTCGAAGAAAACCAGATATCCAAGAACTTTTTGTTATTAATGGGCCTAACTTCACTGTTCTGCTGATTATCTGAGAGATACCACAGTAATCAATAATTTAGAGCTAATAATCAGAGAGGGGACTACCAATCAGCCACACTATCCACCTATGTAGCTATTCTTAACTGAATATCGGGATTAATCTTCATAGTTACAAAACCCTACATCTGAAATATCAGAAAGGCATGTCATGACTAGAACCTACTAATCCGCAACCCAGCATGCAAATCATTAAGTTATTATGCCTGACCATCTTATGTGGTGCTATTGAAGTTTTAATTCAGAGAAGTATCCTATCACAGCATTTTGTAGCTGTTTTTATCGTTCTAAGCTATGTGTTTTCTTTTTAACTTAGTCATTTGTATTGTTTTTGGCCAGAGGAATTTTTTGACGTCGCATGATGGGCATGACGTAATTAATATAGCCTTCTTGAAAGTTTAGAAAACGTCGTAAACATATGAAACGAGAGTTAGTCAGTGAAGTGAATGATTTAAGTGTTTAGTTGTGAGTTTTACACTGAATTGGTTTTAGGGTTAGCAAATGTGTTAGGCAGTTTGTCTCTTAGTCTAATTTTGTGAGAATTAATCTTATGTTTCAACGGAGTATTAGAGATATGAGTAAGTGATGAATGTTTTATAAAAAATAGCAAGTAAGTAAAGTTTTTACATTAGCGTCTACTGTGAACTTACGCCTATCAGTAGGCGTTAATTAAGCTGTACGGTACAATTCGAAGAAGTTATAGTCGAACACTTAAAGTTAAAACACTTTCATTATCATTAAGCAGACTGGTTTATGCATTCGTATTTTTATTTAATAATCCAAAATAAACCTCCCAACAACAGAAGGCTTTATAACAATACAACTATTTTTAGTATGACATAGGTAAATTAAATCAATAAGAAATTACGAATATACGATTGATTTCTTGCTTCAATTTCGAATCCAGAGTCATTTAGATATCTAAATAATGTAGTTCAATGCACCGAATTTTTAAAATTCGAGCTCATACAAAAAATCGGTGCTAAACCCATATGATTATGTTTGACACTGATAATTTGTATCCTATCACAAAATACAAATGTAAAATTCAGTTGATTTGTTTGTTTTTGAATTTCGCGCAAAGCTACACGA
>NW_013665877.1:29257-40130 GCF_000517525.1 Limulus polyphemus | reverse complement strand
TGGTGTGACGGGGATTCGAACCCGCGACCCTCAGATTGCGAGTCGACCGCCTTATCCACCTGGCCATGAAAATTCAGTTGAAAGCGTGACATCTGACAAAGCATCGTGTTAACCTGTTAATTCACTAGAAAAACTATGATGCTAGGAGAAATGGAATTTAATTCAGAAAAAAATTCGTAACATGTTTTTACACTGTGTATAGGAGTTATCAAGAAATATAAACTTTATATGCGTTTGTATGATATTTTTTAGTCGTTGTAAAAAAAATCACTTATAAACGACTTTTTGTTTTGACCATATACCAAATTCGTAAAAATGTGTAATAGGTCAAATAAATATCGCACTAGACTGCAGATGTTTTTTTTCTATTAAAAAAGTATTGTTTATTCGCTTGTTTTTAAGCACATAGCTAAACAATGAGCTGTTTATGTTGTGCACACCAGTTCCATCACAAGCATCAAAACTCGGTTTTTAGCTGTATCAGCCCTCAGGCTTAACGTTCAGTCACAAAGTATTAAACAATAAAAAGATACACAGTAATGAATAATATTAAAGTAATAATGTTTGTTTTATCAGTCGGTGGTTTGGAATTAGGACCTGCACTACGTCGCTACCCGGGCTGTTCACTGACAAATGTTCGCGACGGAATTCTACTATTGGATAGAAGAGTTGGCGATAAACTCCAATAACATGCAACTCCACCAATCAATTGAACACGTTATTATTATGGGGCGTTTTTTCTTACCATTTTATATCATTGCATTTTTATTATTTTTTGTACTAAAGAGCGTTTCGACGTTAAGTGAGCGCCAATTGAAACATCGCTCGTTCCTGAAAGAAAAAAACGACAGAAAACCCTGTGTGATATTTCGATTGGCATTAGCGCGTGAGTCACTTATAAACAATTTGAGCGATATAAAAACACCATTTAAAGTTGAGTTATTTGAAGAAACCACAGTTATAGCTTAAGCTTTGTGTACTTGACAATGATCGTACCAACTATCAACAGTTGGAAAAGTGAAAAATTAAAGTACAGTTAGTTGATTTTATTATTGAATTAGTGAGTTTGTTGGTCGGTTGGTCTGTTACTTCAATTTTGTGAATATCGAATTTGTGTGTCAGTGAATTAATCATGACGAAACTCACACACGTCGTAGGTATAAGAAAAATTTAGCAAATATGTGACAGTTTAGCGTGTTTTTTGCTGTTGTTGTTGTTGAAGTCATGCCTATCTATCGGTCAGCATTAGGTGGACTTGTTTACGTAACACCGTAGTTGTAGAACTTAAGTTGTAGTGGAGGCCATATTTTTATCATTAACACTAGATCTAGTTAGTCCCATTGTTGTAGTGGAGGCCATATTTTTATCATCAACACTGGATCTAGTTAGTCCCATTGTTTACACTGTATTTGTAGAACTTAAGTTGTAGTGGAAGCCATATTTTTATCATTAACACTGGGTCTAGTTAGTCCTATTGCTTCGCCGGCTTTCAGATTGTAACGTTAAATATTTTATACTACACAAAAATAACTTTTTTTTTGGTCGTCTTTTGTTTGTCATCATATCTATCCCAACTGAAGAGTTTTGGTATTAACGAAAGGCCTAAAGTTTTCCCATTAAAGACATTCTTAAGATTAATCAGCCAAACAAAACATGTTTCTCAATCTTTGTACAATGCAATTTTCTAGATGTTTCACCATATTAGCTAAGTCATTACATATGAGAGTGTCTTGAGAAAAGTTTATTTTATTAGTGGTTAGTGTGACCATACTGTGCATCCCGGAAAGATTCACCGTTGTCGTTCCGTTACCGCAAAATTGCATTCCGTACTTCGGGTTTGTTTAAGCCACTGAGAAATTCCACTATCCGGTCATACAAGAGTTGACAATTAGTGCTGTTGAGTAGCTGTCGTTTCTTTGGTCTGTTAGTTCAAAATTAGGGACTTTATGCTCAGATAGCTCTTATGTAGATTTGCGCGAAAATGGAAAAAATAAAACTAAAATAAAACAATAACAAGATTGAGAAACGCGTCCTATGCTTTCTGTTGTTTGGCTATTTTTTATTGATTCGTTCAATTTTAGACCAGAGGTTGATGCTAAAGAATACTTGTAATGGTGATTATTTGTAGGAGCATTAATACTTTTGTTATGTAAATGAATTAAGAAGAAATTATGGAACGTGATTAATTCATAAAATAATTGATAAATAAGTGTACTTTAATACAGTTGTTATAGTACAAAAAAAATTATACAAAACATATATAATAAAAAAGACAGTATAATGTATAGTAATTCTTTGAAAATAGTTTTAAGTTCCTAAACATAAATTAAAATATGGTCAAGGCCATTTTCAATGTGATCTTTTTGTATTATTATTTTTTGATTGATTTAAATTCATTTGTTTGCTGAATTTTCGCTAAAAGCTACTCGAGGACTATTTGTACTAGCCGTCCATAATTTTAAAATGATGGAATAGAGGGAAGTCAACACCATTCGACTTTTTTTGCTACTCTTTTATCAACGATTAATGGTAATTGGCCGTCGTTCTTATAACGCACTGATGGCTGAAATGGCATATTCGGCGAAGGGTTTCGACCTCGCAATCAGTAGATTGCAAATGGAGTGCTTCAAACCATCAGGCCAGGGTCAATGGATTTAAGTCTATCCAAATTGCGATTCTAGTATATCATTAGTGTGAAGATATATCACTCTTGTGGTGGCTCCTGGTGTCAAAGTCAAACTTATTGACATTAAATAGGATCGACTTTCACCGAGTTTCATCTGTGTTAATACCAGCATTTTCCTCTTTTTTCTTATATTATGAAATCTAAACAAATAAGTAAATATCGAGAAGTTAGAACATGTTTTAACTGTAACATCTTGTCGTGGAAACTTGATAAATATCTTAACAAAATGATAGAGTTCTTCGTTGTTTAGGGCTATGGGTGCTAGGTGGTCATATTAATTACACGATTTTATAATGTAAGTACGAAAGTTAATCGGTCACCATAGCAATGATAATAATCTTGTGAAGTTAGGCTAAATCCTATGATGCAGCCCAGGTTGTAAATTTGTTATAACGTGGGAATAAATCATTTTCGTTTTTGTGACCTTTAAACCATAACAATAGATCCAGTCTGATTCAATATTTTTGCATTAGTTTTATCACAAGACAATGAAACTATCGGGTCTTTCTAACTGATACATTACTTAACACATAAAATACGAATAGATAATATAATAAGTACACAACATTGTTATACCAATTCAATATTAAAATATTTGGGCAAAATATAACAACATAATAAGAAATTAAACCTGAACTTCTCCCCCACCCCTAGTGGATTATAATTTAAAATTATATGAACATTATTTTTATTTCACTGATATTTAAACTTGTAGCTCCTAGTTAAATCTGTTTATTTTGTATTTAGCATTTAAATGAATATTAATGGATTGAAGTATATTAAGCAAATTTGAATATATATTTTTTACAATTCATACTAAGTTTTAATTCGTTTGTAGTTAAGCACAAATCTGCTCGAAGGGCTATCGGTACTCTGTTCACCACGGGTATCGAAACTCCGTTATAAGTCTTCAAACATACCGCTGTGTTACTGGGGGATTATACTAACGAGAGGACATAAATGTTAATGCTTTCGTAACAAGTATTAGTATTGTTACGACAGCGGAAGTCACGTGACGCTAGGAACACGTCATGAGCTTCTAGAAAATTCATGTCCCTTCGTGAAGCCTCCAGTGTTTACTGGATGAGCGGTATTCTTGTATATAAGACCGTCAAGAAGTGACGGCAACAATATAATTGAATTGCAGACAGAGATAGAGACGGACAATTGAGTCGAGCGCGTGAGTAATTCGTTGTGAATTATAGCGTTTGTTATAGCGTGACTGTGGAAATTAAGTGTATTGCAAAGTTGAATTGAGAAAGAATAAACTAGTTTTATTTAAAAAAAGGACTCTTATCGCTAAAGTTTCTTCGGAAAGAATTTTTACGGAAAATTAACAAACGATCAGAGACATAACAGTATTAAAACGTTTCCACTAAATTATCACTAAATGATAATACGTATGACATACTAAGAATAGCCCAGACAAAAATTTGGTTTTATTCAACAAACACATATTACATACATGACAGTATTTCTGTTGGTAAGACAAAGCATACGCAAAATGAGTTAAAATATGACTTCGTAGACTTCGGTTTTTTGCAGCCCTGAATATTTTCCATTAATTCAAGGATAGTACACTTCGTTAGTATTTTCCCAGCGCCATCTGTTGATGAAATAATTAAACGGATAATGAAATAATCATATTACCGTATAAATTTGTAGAACATACCAAGACGAACTTTTTAAGATAACAGCAATTGAAACACCACACACACACACACACACATATATATATGTATACATATATAGTAGTGAAAGTACCCGGCTTCACTCGGGTTATTAGGTTGATGTATATCCTAGATGACTGTTTCAGTGTGTGTATTCTGAACCTATTTTAGCGTGGAAGAACAGTCAAAAATCTTTTAAACATATTTCTATTTCCTAGAAACATAGAAAAGTCGTAAAGGTACGATAATAAAAAAAATATTATAGATAATTATATATGCCACTATATGTCACGTTATCTAACTTATATGAAAGCCATTGTGTGTCGCGTCGCGTCACGCTTAATTTCTCGAAATAAGAGAAATCATAAAAGCCAAAATGCATTTATCCAGATAAAATAGTTCGTTTAATGTCTGCACCTTATGATTTTAGTGACAGAGGTGCAAGAGGACCGTGAAGGGTGTTGTCATGAAACCTTTTAAGTGTAGTGAATGTTGGTATGATTTAAAGAACTTAATAAATAAGCCTAAAGTAAAGACATAGTGTGAGATAACTTAGCCTAGAGCCAAGTGCATAAAATTAATCATGCAAGTAAAAATATCGATCTTATTTTAAACTTAAATCGGACACTCTAAATTAAGAAATCAACAAATATTTTTCAATTTTGTAGTTTATACATTTCATTTTATACTTTTAGTAAATAGACTAATAACAATATTAGGTTATATACTTTTGTTGCTAAGCACCATGACCTAAAAGCCATTGTTAGAACGCATTGTTACCAAAACACACCGACTTTTCTATATATTAGAAGTTGCTATATAAGGAACCACTTCTTTTCTATGTGGGTTTTCACTAGCTTGCCTCATTAAAAACATGCGCATGCGTGCACACACGTGCGTTTCTGTCTGTCTGTTATTTCTATTTGTTATATATGGAAACACTTCTTTTCTATGTGGTTTTTCGCTAGCTTGCCTCATTAAAAAGATGCGCGCACGAACGTGGATAAGTAATAATACTCAGGTGCACACCCTCAGGGCCTACTTAGTATGGGTGCAAAATTTCAGGTATCTAGGTTCTTTCCTCTTGGAGCTATGGCGGTCACACAGACACACCTTTTATTATTATAGATATATATATATATATGGCTAAAGAGACATTGATAGATAACTAGATTACCCACAATTTAAATTGATTTTAACATGTAATGAAACAAAATGGAATCCTCAATAGCCGCGGCACTTGCAATTCTTTTAGGCAGGATTAGAGTAAATTACTCTACGAGACCTTTTTCCTTTTTGTTAGCTATATTTTTGTGCGCCAGCAATATCAAGCGTGGGACGCGTGTTTATCCAATTCGATTTTATTACTCATCAGGATCTCTACCAGCTTACCCTCAAATTGAAATTATTTTGGGCAGATTTCGAACAAATTAATCCATGAGACCTTGGGCGTGGTCAAATACACCAATCGTAAAGGTTTGACCTCCTGAGTCCAAAACTGTAATTAGGATCTATGAACTAAAAGTTTGTACTTGAAATAAATAAATAAAAACAAACAGACTCAGAACCATTCTATGAGCCGCTATGCAGTGGCTAAAAAAAAAGAGCATATTTCAGTAGTATCTCTTTCCCTTGAATAATGTTCAAATATTTTTCAGACTGCAAAACTAAACGCGTGGAATACGGAAAACAGAGAGATATGAGAGTAATAGAATGGATCTTTGAAATGTAGTTATCTTAGTTGTAGGACCCACATTGATACTTATATTCACAAAGCTACAAAGCCACACTTTTTCCCTAATTTAGCTTGTATAGGAAAGAACGAAAAGGATAACGTTTGCTCCAACTGCTTTGGTAACATTTGTTTTTTTATCAATCTCCACATAAATAAACGAAATAAAAACGAATAGATAACACAATAAGCCTACAGCGTTTCTATGTCAATACAAAGCCCACAGTTCTGATTAAAACAGAACCTTCACAGTAAACAATGTAGTATTCCCTGGTACTCGGATTATCTACAGTGAAGTCGGTTGGTCCCTGCTAGCTGGAGGCTCTAAGAATACCAAATTTCAAAGTGTGTGTGTGTGTGTAAGTGTCTGATTAACTCTCCGAACTCTGAGTTCGTTTGAAAGAAAGAATCGAAACACGAAAGATATACAGTGATCTTTATTTACACACAGAACTAAATCATAAACACAGTTGCTAAGATAAGACAAGAAGCATAAGACTGCGGTGAGTGTATTGGACTAGCGAAAGAGAGAGAAGTGAAATCGCCGACAGAAAAGACAGCCTTCTATTTTGGGACATCACGGTCAGGGCGCTCGACTCGTAATCTGCAGGTCGGGGGTTCGAATACCATTACCAAACATGCTTGCCTTTGAGCTATGGAGGCATTATAATGTAATGGTCAATCCCACTATTCAATTAGAGAAGCCCAAGACTTAGCAGTGAGTGTTATTGACTAGCCATCTTTCCTCACTACTAAGTTTATGACGGGTAGCGCAGATAGCCCTCGATTAGCTTTGCGAGAAATTCAAACAAAGTCAATATGTAAATAATTATACATTTATTACCTTGTCTTTTGAAATAAGTTAGTTGCTTTTCTTTAGGTGTATTGGAAGAAGTGTGATATATCTATCTCACTGAATTCACCCATATTAAAATTGCTAGAACTTGAAACGTGATGATATCAGAAAAGAACGTAACAAGGCATATTATCCTGGCTGTATTTAACAAGTGAATTACCTTTATCTAAATATTTTAACGTGGCAATTTATTTATCCATTGGACGATAAGCTTAATTTTTCTTGCATACGATTTTAAGTATCTTAAAACTGTAAAAAATTTAAATATTAATGTTTAGTTGTTTGTTTGTAGTCAAGCGCAAAGCTACACAACGGACTATCTGTGCTGTGGACATACTGCTGAGCCACTAGGGGGCAAATTATTAAGCAAAACACGCAATAAATTAGAATGAATGAAAAATTATTTAAATGTAAAGAAGTTTGGGATAATCCTATACAGCAGACTTAAGTACGTCACTGGCGTTTATAGTGTGAAATAAGTAAAGATACGTTGATTAAATATGAAATTAAAGATGAATTCGTACCCATATTCAAGCGTTATCTCAAACATAAACCCGTGAAAGTGAGCAGGAGATATTATTTAAAGAAATGTTTTTTTTATTTCAAATAAAAATTGTTTATTTAGGAAAACGTTTAAAAAAGGAGGGGATGAAAATAGATTTACCTAATTCAATAAAAAATTGTTTTTTTGTTGAATTTTGCGCAATGCTCATTGAATACGTTACGCCGTCCCTAATTCAGAAGTGATAGACTAGAGAGAAGGCATTTAATCAACACCGCCAACTCTTGAGCTACTCTTTACCAACGAATAGAGGGATTGACCGTCACATAATAACGCCCCCACGGCTGAAAGGGCGAGCATGTTTGGTGTGACGGGGATTCGAACCCGCGACCCTCAGATTGCGAGTCGAGTGCCTTAACCGGGCCATATACTGGACTTATTTTTCGGTTATTATACCATATTTGTGAACATTGGATCGATTGTCTGTTGATCAGTTGAAAACATTATATCCCTCATTTTCCACACGCACACGAATTTGTTTTAAAACTAATATTGGTGAGTTTCTTAATTGATTTTATTTTTGAATAAAACAAAATTGATTTTAATAAGGTTGTGTTACTGAACTACTCACCGTGTTATACACAGCTGTCGTCGGCCAACTTGTTCGCAAATAAGACCCTTACAGCATGGCTGCCGGATTAGATAGCCAAACTGGGTTCTCTTCTGCCCACATTCGGTATACTCAGTCGCACAGAACTTCTGAAGAATATATTATTATTTCTTTTTTCACAAACTATAAAATAATATGGATTTAAAATACTCAAAACATATTGTTCGACAGTAAGATATCTATCTAACGCTGAAATGTTTCAATACGCTGCTAAAGAAATGAAACTCTGTCTTAAATTTATTTTTTTAACACGGAAAATATAGAGTAACAAAATGTATTCTATGGTGAAACATCTAGAAAATTACATTAAACCTTATTTTACGAGAAAAATATTTCATAGATAAACTAATGAAATTATAGCTAGACGAAAAATATAACAAGACTTTTTCAACCCACATAGTCATTCTTCTTAAAACCACGAAAAACCAAAGGACTCCATTTGTAGATGGGTAGATCGTCATTATACGAAGTTACGGGTATGACGACCATTAGGCTTATTACAGCGACTGCAAAAACAAGTTCAAGCTTCATGGCCTGTTAAAAGATTTCGGAAGAAAAATAGTGTCAAAAATAGCATCTATCTCAGAAATCAAGCTTTATTCAGGAATAAATAAAATACAATTGTTTTGATGTGTACGCCTTTTACAAGCTGACGAAGTATGATTATAACGATACTTGTCATAACACATTACTATTAGGCCTATTACATTTTAGACACTATATTCTTTATCTAATCTCTTAAGGATTCTCAATAATTAGAAGAGTGTATACATCTGAATTATCATCATCTGGCTAATGTCATTTCCATATTTTATATCAATATCTTTAAATTAATGGCCTTCTTGATAACCTGTTTGTTAACATTTATGACACATTATGTTTAAATAGCCTTTCCTTCTCTACGCGTATTGTTTAATGAAAACTTTGATAAAAGTTATGCTACTGCGATTTAAATATATATTTAACGTTATGAAACGTATGATAAAAATGAGACTCTAGCCGTTATAAAGGCAACAATGCTAATTACGAGGTAACGCTGTTTCATTACAATATGAACGAGTACAACATTATTTGTGAACAATATTACAAACGTTTCGATAAAAGAAACGTATACATTTCCGTGTTTTCTGTGAATCACCATAGCAACCCATGACATTTTAAGCTTAATGGTCTTTTCTTTTATCTAACCTTTCAAAATAGCTCTGTTTATTAAGTTTAATAGTGCGTTAATCGAAGTTTATGTTCATATCCAATTCTTCTATGTTAAATTAAAAATTACCATATCTCCATCCCCCCCTCAAAAAAATAAAAGCACTGATTTATGTTGAAGAAATATACTTTCTCTGTGCGTTGTTTTGTCATCCGAACGTTATTGATTTTAATATACGTAGTTTGGCACCTTTTAAAACAATATTAACTGATGATAACAAATACTGATTTTGTTCTACTTTTTCACACCTACACTTTGTTGATCGTTGTACGTACTGAGTAGTTTTAAACTCAAAGTTATTATAGACGTATGAAACTGTCTATTGACAAACCAAGTAACGAAAGGACGGAATATTTTATGTACGTGCATACGGAATAAGATGTGTATTCCTCTAGTTTCTAAAAATTACACGAGGGGCGCCACTATAGCAACTCTTCAGAGCTGTTTTGTTCATTTTTGATTACTGCATCCAGATATAATTTTACCAACAATCGCAATGACATTCTTTTCTTGATATATGGTTCTTGAGTTACTACAACCTTCAGCAAACCCCATAACCTATAAGTAATCAGCAGGGATGCTGTCAAGGAAACGTTGTGCATTGTGGAAGTCGCCGCACAAAGTCTGCACGAACAAGAGCCCACATCTTGTATTGATTCTGTGGGCGGGGTATACGCGGACAGTCGAGTCAATATTGCACTTATTTTGATGGTGCAAGTCTGCCTTTCTTTCGGATATCAACATTGTTTTGAACCCTCCATTGTTAACGATAAAATATCCATTGTCCCTTTCACCGAAATTTTCTATACCAGCTTAATTAACATATAGCCATGCGTATCACCTCCCAGTGCCCTTCAAAAAAAATGAATATACTTCAATTATTTTACGACAACTTCAGCAAAAGGAATTTTTTTTTATTGCTCTGAAACGGAAAGTTTGACTAAAGAACATAATTGTTTAGATAAAATAATCTATTTTAATACAAAGAAAAATGTTGAAGATTAAATAGAAACAAAGATTGGAATTTAAAAAAAATCTCTCGATGGGTCAGAAGTAAGTTTAAGGACTTACAACGTTAACATACGGGGTTCGATTACCAGAGGCGGACAGCGTGCAGGTAGCCCATTGCGTGGTTTTGCACTAAACAACAACTTTAGGAAAACACTAAAAAAGATATGTTTTATTGTTCTTTTTTTATTCATTCATACTTTATATTGCCTGTTGTATATATAATTGTATAATATTATTGTCTTTTTAATTCAAAGATTTATTGCATAATAATATAGCAATACAGCATTAATTATACTTGTCATGATACATTAATATTAAGCTTTTTTTTTCAAAGCTATGTTTTTTTTACCTAGCCCCTAAGGTATTGTTCAAGAATTAGAAGAATCCAGAGCTCTTAAGGCCGGCTGAGATACAAGAAACACGGTAGTAGTTGTAAGCTATTGTAACACTTGTACATCTGAAGAGTTTTTTTTTTTGGTTTTGAATTTCGCGCAAAGCTACACGAGGGCTATCTGCGCTAGCCGTCCCTAATTTAG
>NW_013665877.1:27324-28324 GCF_000517525.1 Limulus polyphemus | reverse complement strand
AATAGTGGGATTGACCGTCACATTATAACGCCCGCCACGGCTGAAAGGGCGAGCATGTTTGGTGTGACGGAGATTCGCACCCGCGACCCTCAGATTGCGAGTCAAGCGCCTTAACCACCTGGCCATGCCGGGCCCGTCTGGAGAGAGCTAGATTGAGGGAAACGTGTCGTCGGCAATGGATATGGCAAATACAGCATGGTTGAAATACTATTATCATACATTCTTCTAAATCTTGAAATCTCTAAGGGGCTAGATAAAGAATGTGGTGTTTTAGAATATAGTAGGCCTAATATTAATATCTTATAAAAACTAGTTATAATCATGGGTCGTCATCTTGTGAACGGCGTTTACACCAACACAGTATTAATTACTACAAGATAGTATATCGTGAATAGAATCCCGTGCTGTTCTAAACATACGAGATAAAGACAAGTCTACGGACTTACAACACAAAAAATCCGTGTCTCGATTCTCCGCGGTGGGGACAGCAGATCGCCCTTTGTGGCTTTTCTATATATATATATATATATATAAATGAAAAACAAACGTAACATACGCATTGTGTTAGTTCGTAACGAATCTTTTTTGTGCCTTTTTTTTTGCAGCAAGAAGTTCCTGATAAAATCTTCAGGAGAAATACCGAATAAAGTTATTTTTCTTACAAGCGTTGTTGTCGTAAAATAATCAAAGAAATAAGTCCTACAAAATAGCCCATTTAGCATTCCGAACAGTTAAGAAATTCAATGTTCTTTATGTGATCTCTTATGCAAGTACGCAAATATTTCACTCTTGTGCTATAACCAGCCCGTATACGTAATGCTCTTGTTAATGTAAACCATAAATTTGGTTTGTCACATAATCTGTTTCCTGTTTGTTTGGGTTTTTAGTAGTTGTTCTTTCTATGAAACGCTGAAATACAATTTTGTTGGTACATTGCTTTTCAACCCATTTTATACCTCTTAATTACAAGCTTTAATTTGTTTACATATATATATATATA
>NW_013665877.1:22729-26501 GCF_000517525.1 Limulus polyphemus | reverse complement strand
AGTAGAACTAACTAATATTTTAAAATAACTTCGCTAATCACACACACACACAAACTTAACAACAATGTAATGAATTTTAATTTCAAGATATCTTTCAATACTATTACGCCAAATAATTTGAATAATGCCATTAACAAAGTAAAGAGATTTTGTTACATTGATTTCTTATTCTCCACAAATTGAATTAAAGTAATTACACTTGACTTACATCACGTTTCCACCGTTATCATTTCTAATCCTTAACGCTGTCATTAATGCGTAGCAGCAAATCATAAAGAAGATCGGTAATAGTATCAGTATATAAGGTTATATGTGATTTATACCCCTATAAGCTTCTCTCAAACTACACGAGAGACGGAATTAATTAATTTAGGTTAACTTGTGCGACCATAAAAATAACTTAATAACACTGTACCAGATCTTTTTATTGACGCCAACGTCATTTTACCAACACATTGAATCACCACTAATTCTCATACACATATAAGAACGACATAATATGATTATCAAATCTGATAAATGGCAACAAACCAATTTGCATCCCACCGTTTAGTTTTTAAATAATCATTCGTAGCATATCCATTACGAGCTATATTTTTCCCTTCAAATTATACCACCCTTCCTCTCATGTTTTCATTGTGTTTTTTCTGTTTATAACATTTCTTACGTTTAGATGCTAAATACGAATTTCAAGGTAGGAAACTAAGTCTGATTTAAATTTATTTTTTATTAAAGACGAAAACTTGGTTTGTTGTGAATTTTGTGGAAAAATTCCCGAGGGCTATCTGCGCTAGCTGTCCATAATTTAACAGTGGGATGGGGGATTCGAACCCGCGACTCTCAGATTGTCCTAATCACTTGGCCATGCTAGGCCAAGACGAAAACTAAGGTTTTTTGTTCTGTAAATGAATCACAAATAGAATCAATATATCAGATAAAAAAACACAACACGAAATATCTTTTTTTTTCACTTTTTGAACGTTTGGAATATTTAATTTTTTTTGTGTCTTACGTTTTCATGGAAATTAAGTAATGCACATATAGATTTGAAAATCTGCAATGTTAGAGTAACCGAGAATTAAACCAACTGCTAACAGCTTTCATCTAGCATTAATTTTACTTGACTTGTTAAATAGTTTTTGAAGTGTATTTTCTTTATTATTTCTAGTATTTTGTTAATAATTTTGTATGCTAAGCTCAATAATGTATTACAAAATACTATAACAATTCAGCATTATTTCCTTTAAGATAGTATAAAATGGACATAATTCCGCGCTGTTCCTAAAATTTTCATTATCTTAAGTTGTAACAGATCCACTTGTGCCTTATAATTTGTAACATAATAAATCAAGACAGACTAAATTCTCATATATATAAACCCAATATTATACATTTTGGTAAAGGGCCAAAATTTTCTGAATAATTTACCACACTTTCTCTTTTTTTTTTACCAACTTTTTCGAGTTAAATCGGTTCATACAAACACACAAATCGATACAAGTGATAAAAGTCGTTAGCATAACATCTGCTTTAAGGCTGGCGCGAAACGGAAGAGAAGTTGAACAGAAAACAATAAACGAAGACGTTTTCTAGTTTAAAATAAAGTTTAAATTTACAATAACGGCACAATACCAAATATATATAGACAGAAGTTTCACGTGTCCATTCCAGTTCAACGTATCGTGTATTTAACTACCATTAGTTTTATAGTCTGTTTTAGTCAAAATTCTTCATGTTTTTTTTCATTATTATTATTTATTTAGGTTTTTCATTTTTGAAATTATTTATACTCAGCAAAATGATAAATTTTTGTCTAGATGTTCATTCTTTTCGATCGGAAGTTTCCTTTCCGTTTTAGTTTAATTTACTGACCAGTTTTGTACTGAACATTTCTTTTTCTAATATAGAAAGTATAAATTGTCACTCCTCATACGTTCTTTTATATTAACAACTTTTAAACTATTTATCAGAAACTGTGAAAAATATAGTTTAAGCTGACCTAAAGTCAAACATTTGTTGAAACAATGAAACTATTATTCCTCTCTAAATATAATACAACACCACAATCTTACCAGTTTCTAGTTTTAAAATTGTTTTGGGTAAATAGATTGTTCTCTCCCTCTACAACCAGTGGCAGGTTTCTTCTCGAGGAGGTCACTGTTGAGAAAGCTGAGAATGTGAAAAAACGTCCACTTTTATAGGCGGAGCTGTGCTTTGAATGCTGAACTGACATTTACGAGCAATGCTGAGATAAATCCATAGAGTGCTCTCATTGGTTCATCCAATCCATCCATGACGTCATTTTTGAAGATTAGGTCGTAAGTACGAAGCAAAAACGTGAAAGTATAATATACCAGGTTGTGTGGTTTTGATGTACGGGGCTTGGATTATATATTTATATTATTTTTCATATATCGTACACTAATCAGCTTTTTCTCTCAACTTATGATAACACAGTACTCTCTCATATAACAAGGTACACAATGTCTTCGTTTCTGTAAACTTAATCCACAGAGTGACTGAAGACTTTCCTTCCTGTTATTTGGATCGCATGTTTGATTTGCTCTTGGTACATTACTAGGATCCAGTAGTTTTCACACTTTTGACGCTGGCGTACTACTTTTCAAACTTCATATATAATTGCATACCCTCATGATTCTGATAAAGAAAATATATAAAAATTACATCTTTTCAGTTACAAAATCTTTTTTAACAGTAGTTGTTACTAGTTCCGATATTGGTAACTATAATTCCCAAAGTTTGGATGCATAAAAACATCGCAAGTTTACAGCAATGAAAAAGAAAAACAACAACAATAAAATTTTACCGCCTTTTTTACTTACTTTTTTCCCCCTTTTCGTTCCGCATACCCCGGGGACACTGTTTAAGAAACTCCACTATAATCCTATATTAACTTACGTTGTGTGTGTTTATCAATTTGTTTATTTGTTCGCGAAAAGACGCAAACCCTTCCTACAGTTTTGGAGTTAGGAGGAACAAACTTGGCAGGTGGGACAGGAGTGGCTCGGTTGATGTCCTTATCTATATTAAATAGCGCCCTATCAATGAGGACTAAAACCCGCCCGGAATGAGGCATGATTGGATCTAAGAGTAGGTTTTCAGGGTTTTCAGAATCGCTGAACCCAAATCTTACATTGTATTTTATGTTCTTGGCCCCCTCGGGATCCCTGGAAAACCTTGTTTGAAACGGTGTTTATCCCCCTACTCGTTAGGTAGGGGGACTAAACATGGCACATGTGCTTAGGTAAATCGGTAGGTGTTATAACGGAGTTTGTTTTGGGGTATAGATCCTATTTGAATAGCTACAGAAGTACTTTTGAAGGAGCTTGATGGGTACACCGGAATTTTTACGAACAATGGATTATTCGTGGGACGAGTTTGTTTGATAGTAAGAATAAGAAGAAAAAAGAAATGTGTAAACAATATATATGACACTTCGAGAAATAATGCACCCGTTTAAGATGAATATAAATGAATGTTCTATAAATCTACTTGTTTGTTTGTTTTGAATTGCGCGCAAAGCTACACGAGGGCTATCTGCGCTAGCCGTCCCTAATTTAGCAGTGAAAGACTAAATAGAAGACAGCTAGTCATCATCACCTACCACCAACTCTTGGGCTACTCTTTTACCAACGAATAGTGGGATTTACCGTTACATTATAACGCCCCCACGGCTGAAACGGGCAAGCATGTTTGGTGGGACGGGGATTCGAACCCGTGACCCTCAGATTGTGAGTCAAGCTCCCTAACC
>NW_013665877.1:0-22719 GCF_000517525.1 Limulus polyphemus | reverse complement strand
GAAAGGGCAAGCATGTTTGGTGGGACGGGGATTCGAACCCGTGACCCTCAGATTGTGAGTCAAGCTCCCTAACCACCTGGCCATGCTACTCATCATCACCCACCGCCAACTCTTGGGCTACTCTTGTTACTAACGAATAGTGGGATTGACCGTCACATTATAATGCCCCCACGCCCTATAAATTTAAACTGAAGCAGAATGCTTATATCTTAAAAATAGAGAATCAAAAACAGTAATATTTTAGAGGAAACCTTAATATATTCAGAATTACTACAAATTAAAATAACAATACTTTTTAATATACCTGCCTACTTTACTTTATTCAATTTTCAAAATAATCTCTACACGCATTGTTACGATTTCATTATCTTGTCACTTTATCTACACCCATTAATTTACTTAAAGTATAAATTCAGTAATCACCTAACCATTTTAAAGAATTAACATGTCTGTTACTATTAAAGTGAAATGCTTATGATCACAGAGTATCAGATAAAATCACGGAATTCACATTTCTTCGGATTTAGAACGGTAACGCAAGATTACAAATGATCCCACACGAACAACGATACACTTACTCTAAAAAATGTGCATTAACTTTACATAATGAGAAATAATCATATTTATAACTTCGATATTTTCTTCAAAACCTTCAAAATTTAGTGGCCAAAAGTTATTCTCAAGAACTACATTTCAAGTAGAAGAATTAAAAGTATCAGTGATGCTTCTAGGTAATGGGACAACCTTTCAATTCAAATGAGCCCCTCGGCGACTCAGCGGTAATTTTGAAGGCTCAAAATGCTAAAGACTAATGCTACATTGTGTGTTGTGTCCCAGAAGACCTGATGAGCTCTGGATTGAGGGAAACGTGTTGCGGAAAATGATAAGGCGAACATAGTGTGGTTGGAGTACTATTATTATAATACACTCTTCTAATTCATAAGGGACTACATAAATAATGTAGTGTTAAGAAAAATGGGCCCTATTACAAGTATAATTAATTATAATCATGCTTTGTCAGATTCAAAACAGCGTTATAACACCATAAGAATTACGGTAATCTCATTGCCTATTTCGACAACACGTTGAACTAATACGTTACGGCCCCCATGACTTGTCATGTACGTACTGTTTAAAACATTAAACAATTTTTAAATATAAAAAACAACAACACTAAAACAGACAGGTTAACTATTTATTAAATTATGAGGACAAGATTAATGGAATTACCCACTAGTTCAATTCTTATTCATTGGTCACAATGGCAAGAGATTCTTAAACTGAAAGAATTCGTTCATCAAAAGCACAGAACAGAATATCAAACAGGCGCTTAGAACAGCGCTCTTACATTTGCTCACAAATATACATACCTTCATGCTTTTGTTTGTTTTTTGCTAAGTGCAGAGCTACACAATACACTGTGGTTAGGGAGCTCGACTCGCAATCTGAGGGTCGCGGGTTCGAATCCCCGTTCCACCAAACATGCTCGCCATTTCAGCCGTGGGGGCGTTATAATGTGACGCTCAATCCCACTATTCGTTGGTAAAAGAGTAGCCCAAGAGTTGGCGGTGGATAGTGATGACTATCTGCTTTTCCTCTAGTCTTACACTGCTAAATTAGGGACGGCTAGCGCCGATAGCCCTCGTGTAGCTTTGCGCGAAATTCAAAAACAAACAAACACAATACACTATCTGTGCTCTGCCGACCGTGGAGTATCGAACCCCACGTTTTAGCGTTGTAAGTCTTAGACTTACCGCTGAGTTAACTCTGATCTGAGCCACCAGGAGACGTCCTTTGTGTTCTGTGTCAAAATACTATATTGGTTGAACAACCAAACATCTCCCACAAAGGATTTCTGAACTCGAGTCTCCCTAATTACGATTCATGTGTACTCGGGCACGCTTAAAACTTAAAACGAACAATTCCGCTGTAATAACAGACCAGTTTGAAATTTTTATTTAATAGAAAACTGCTATTAGAAAAGTTACAATTTAAATATACTGAGTTTTCCAAAAGAAAAAGAAAGATAAATAAAATTTCGTCTAGCTACAAATTTTATACACTAATATAAGTAAGTATAAGCTAGCTACAAATTTTATCCTCGGTAGAGGAAGGGTGATTATATACACCATCTGTTGATATTTAGTTTTTTCCCTGAAGCGGGCTGCTTCGGTGACTTTTTCTTTGAAAATGTTTTGTCTGTACTAGAATTTCGATATTGAAAGAGAAAGGTTTACTCGCTGATAAAAGACCATGATTATTTCAATAACGTTCTATATAAGAACAACACCAAAACAAGGAATCTACCTACAATACAGCTCTATAGATCTCATGAAAAGGTCCCCCCCCAGTGGTACAGCGGTATGTCTGCGGACTTAGAACGCTAGAAACCGGGTTTCGATACCCGTTGTGGGCAGATCACAGATAGTCCATTGTGTAGCTTTGAGCTTAACTTCAAACAAAAACTCATGAAAAGATCTAGACAGAAGCCAAACTACTTCTAACTAAAAAACAATGACTTCTCTACCAGATCAGTTGTTAGAAGAATTACGACTACTCCCTAATAGAACACTAGAATTATATTGAGTTTCGAAAGATTATATGGAGAATATACCGATCCATTGTGTCCATCTGAAACATGTTCGTTATCATGCTTAAATTATGTACCTTCCCATCTGATTAGCACATATGATTGTTTTTGGAAAAATAAAAACCAAAGAAACAACCTGGGACACATCTCCATCCTATTCAGTTTTTATGTAGTCGGCCTATACCCATTCATCCCTATATTAGAAGGAACTGACTATAAGAATTTACAATATAATCTTCTTTTTCGCCAATTGCCAAATTAAAAGGTTTTTCCATATATTTCTTAATGGTATAAATATATACTATGTTGTTGTTGGGCTTAGGATTCTTCTACAGTAGGTGTCTTTGACTTGTTGGCGATAAATTCAACGATGAATAAACAGCACACACTTTACTTGTTTTCAAATGATATATATATATATATTTTCGGAACAAGTTAAACATATGTACAACAAATTCTTCACACTATAGATATTATAGGCATATAATAAACACTATTTATATATAGTTCTCTTCTTGTTGTCAAATATCCACTTAGGCCTATTCAGTTACTTGAGAATTTTAGTTGACAAGCCGAACTATCATCTTTATTACTATTGCACTTGTATTTTGTGTGCGATTCACTTACAATTGTGGCGCGAGTAACCGTAATTGTTTGGTCTTATTTCTTCTAAATATCTTCTGTTCCTTAGAATATTTTTTCATGTGAAATCACGGCCTAACAAACTTACTAAAACTACATACTTTGTTAGATAATTTCCTTCCCAACATCACGTTTATCTTAGAACTCTCGAGACAAAAACAACAACTTAGAAATCTTAGACTTAAATCTGTCAATAAGAGCAACACATATGTCCTCTTTTACAACGAACCCTCTAAAATAACCTGTCTTTCTACACTATGACTCTAGTCACCCTAAACCCATAATAAATAAACTATAAGTTCGTTCTCCCAATATGCCACTACAGAAGCACAAAACAACCTTAAAAGTATAGTTTTACAAAATAGATACCCTAAATTTTATAAAAAAATCCATCTCAATCAGTTCTACAGAATAGATGCCCTAAATTTTATAAAAAAAATCCATCTCAATCAGTTCTACAGAATAGATACCCTAAATTTTATAATAAAAATCCATTTTAATCAGTTCTACAGAATAGATACCCTAAAGTTTATAAAAAAATCCATCTCAATCAGTTCTACAGAATAGATACCTAAATTTTATAAAAAAAATCCATCTAAATCAGTTCTACAGAATAGGTGCTATAAATTTTATAAAAAATCCATCTCAATCAGTTCTACAGAATAGATACCTTAATTTGTATAAAAAAATCCTCAATCAGTTCTACAGAATAGATACCCTAATTTTTATTTAAAAAATCCATCTCAATCAGTTCTACAAAATAGATACCCTAAATTTTATAAAAAATCCATCTAAATCAACAATACTTTCTACCAATAGTACCGAATCAACACATGAAATAGATTTAGTGATACAATGCATAAGCGACACGATAACTACAAAAGTAGAAAGATTATTAAAGCAACATTCACTCCTCACCCCTCAGACTAATACAAACACAATCTCAATCAGTTCTACCGAATAGATATCCTAAATTTTATAACAAAATCCATCTCAATCAGTTCTACAGAATAGATACCCTAATATTTATAAAAAAATCCTCAATCAGTTCTACAGAATAGATACCCTAAATTTTATATTTAAAAAAATCCATCTCAATCAGTTCTACAGAATAGATACCCTAAATTTTATTTTTAAAAAATCCATCTCAATCAGTTCTACAGAATAGATACCCTAATTTTTATAAATAAATAAAAAAATCCATCTCAAAGAACAACTAGCCCACTCTGAAGAAAAATGTTTAATCAGATACAACTTGCCGGAGAAAAGTGTACAGAGTAGCACAAAATCTAGAAGTTAAAATGCGAAACTTGTGAAGAGATGTATGTCGGTGAAATATAACGATCCCTACAGACCTGCGTCAATACCCTAAACAAATGAGAACTAACAAGAAGTGCTGAAGTTGAACATTTGAATAGTCGTGGTCCTCCACCAACGAGTGACCTTTGCTCTTTCAAAATTAAAATTCTAGCAAGTCTTCAAAGAAAGAAAATACACAGAGACAAACTTTATCAGCGAAAAATAGCCTAATATCAAGAGACCAAGAACTGTGTATATAATTATCTTTCCGACACCGAAAATAAGTTTTCCATCTAGCTTATACTAAAAATTTATGTCAATGTATAAAGTTTGTAGTCTTGTTGGAAACCCTTAATGTTAACGTTTTTTAACAACATTTTTATTATATAGAAATAGGCTCATATTTCTAACAATACAGTTTAAAACGCACTGAACATTGACAAAAAATATGTTTAATATATATTAGAATTAGAACGTTAGTTAAGTTCAAACATGTGTCTAGGCTTCTGTAGTGTAGTCCCTAGATAAAATCGAGACGTTGCGAGATAAAGACGTATTTCATTTTATGATAAGAGCCATCCAATTACTCAAGCCTGGAAAAATAAATCAGTTCGCATTACAACAACTACAGACTGGAAGCTAAAAAAATTCGTTTTCCCCCTTTATTCAACTTCAATTATTCGTCAAATTTCGTTCCGTCGTCTCGTTTTCCTCATTTATAATTTACTGTAATCAAATTTCTGAAAGAAGTTTATTAGCATTTCATGATTGCAAAAGTTAGTTTTACCTTTTATGGTAGTATAGAAAATGCAATGCTTTACAGTTGTATATAATTGTAAGACTTCGAAATTTGCCATTATAAAAATTATATTTCACTCTTCAACCACCTATTTCTACTATTTATTTGCTGTATAATGAAAGACGTGTAGTTCAGAAATGTTGATAAAATAGTGCTGTAATTTCTGAGGGGTTTTGAGTCTGTTATTATCTATATCCTTAATGTTGTAATTTGTTTGCAAGAGGGCGCTACGGGTATTAATGAGGACGTTAAGATCAGAAGATTTAATAAGATAAGCTTAGAACATCTAGAAAACTCTACGGATGTGATGTAACGCTCTAGTATATTCAAACGCTTATTATAAATACATCCTGTGAAGCGTCGTGATCCGAGATGTTTGTTAAGCAGTCAGTGTGATAGCTATTGCGGTTACATCGTACAACTACGTTCACTCGTTTTACGTTAGTTAATTAACGTCATCTGTAAGGTAGACCTACCACAATATACAAGTTTTAAAGATTGTAAGAACATTAAAGTAGGAAATTAATAATTTATTATCGTTAAGTAGACTGTACGTTGAATAATTGTCACTGAATAGTTTAAAAGAACCCGCCAGCGAGAGAACTACAAATACAATAGCAACAGTGAAGTTAACAGTATAATCAAAAGATTGTAAAACAAGTATTTCGTATTGATTTATAAAATTTAGGCCTCATCTCTCTGATGGTCTTAACACACCGAATCAGGATTTGCAAGATTTAGTACATAACGTATCAAATAACTACGTTACTATCAGATTACTATGATACGAAAAATTGAGATTCATTTAATAGTTTTACAACATATTAAATTGTATTTAAAAAGTTACTAGCCAGGACTTTGTAAATAATAACTCAATCCCCAAGTCAGATACAAAAAAGCTACGTTGTTAATAATAATATATAAAAGCAACAACACGAAATAATGACAATAATGTAACTTGAAAAAAAATACAGAAGAGAGAGAGAACTTAGTTCATAATATTATTCACAATAACCGTATTAGACACTTCTCAAAGACAAAACTAAACCACAAATAAAATTTCAAGCGAGTACTTCTAACCATATCCTTTAAATCTCAATTTCATAATTCCCTAACCTAACACTTCTCTCGACTTCGTAGGTCTAACTTAATTGTTAAGGCATTTATTTCTTTAGACTGACTACGAGATTATTTATCACATGACTAACATTATATTTATTTCAAATTAATCATGAACGTAGTATCTATTTGTTAGTACTAGGGGGCAGGTGAGCTAGTGTTTCAGGCAAATAAAGATATAGCTGAACCAATCGACAGAAGGAAAAACATGTAAACGATAAACAAATTCATAACTAAAAATAATTATTACCTCATCAATCTGATGACATTACAAAATGGGTAAATATGTTATTAACCCTCTCGATGACTATACTAAAAAATAAGAATAAGCCTGGGAAAGTTTGCCCACCACTGACTGGGTTAATTTCCGGTTTCTATGGTTACCCAATATCATCATTCCTTTTAAGATTGGTAGGAACTTATGAACTGAAAACAAAAATTAATGAAATAGAGTTAATTAGAGATATCCACCCACACAGATAAGCTGACGTATATCAGATTATTAAATATTTTGAAAAGTATTTTTTTATCTATTTTATATTTTACGTTCCATTAATAACTTTGATAATAAAAAATAGCAGCAAAATACATTCAGTGGAAGTATAAAATGGGAAAGTTTCTATGGTTACCCAAGATCATCAGAACGTTAGAGATCTCAGTCTTTTGCTGTAACATAACTACTAGTATGGATGTAATACCCCGTGTTATATGAGTAATTCATTTTAACTAAATAAATATTTGATCTTTCTTTACAATTTCGATTGTTTTTCCTAAGGACATTCACTTAACATATTTTTCTCATGCGTTCAGCATAAATTTAAGTCAACACCAAACCCCAAACAAATAAAGTAAACTACCTTCTGTGGGTTACATATAGCTTGGGTTTGAAACAGTACTGTTAAAATACATCGATCCCAATTTATATGTCATATTCATCTGTTTTGTTTTGCTTTCTCTGTGTGTGTGTGTGTATATTGAGTATATTGTGGGCTTCATGATCATGTTTATTTTTCTGTATATAACGTTAAAACTGCACATTTCTCCTCCCCTTCCACACATGATAAGATGTACGTTTGTATTGTCACTTTTTTATGTCAAAGACTTAAAATATTGTTGTTGTTGTTAAGTTCAAAGTACGCAATAAACTAATTACATTGAGTCCAGCCAGGGGAATCGATTTCTGGATTTTAGGATTACAAGCCCTCAAGCTTACAGCTAAGCCACCGGGAGATTGAAACGAACAAAAAAAAACCTTCAGATTACAGGCTTAACTTTGTTCATATAGAACGTAAGCTGTCTTTAATTTTATATGTTAGTACTGTAGCTCTTTGAATGATCCATTAAACATAGAGACCCACCAGCTTTGTGCCTTATTTCCCAAGCGAAGAAGCCGTATGGATGATCAGTTTCTTTATCAGGATGTTTTCTGTTACTATTATTTGCGACTTTTGCTCTTCTTCTTGCTGTTATTGTGCGTATCAATTATCTAACATGTTACAACTTAAGACCATGAAGCAAAAAAAGCAGATCGTTTGTTCTTATCTGACATCCAACACTTTAAAAATAGCTAGGAGCTTATGAACTGAAAACAAAAATTAATGAAATAGAGTTAATTAGAGATATCTACCCACACAGATAAGCTGACGTATATCAGATTATTAAACATTTTGAAAAGTATTTTTTTATCTATTTTATATTTTACGTTCCATTAATAACTTGGATAATAAAAATAGCAGCAAAATACATTCAGTGGAAGTATAAAATGTTTGTTTGTTTTTAATTATGCACAAAGCTACACAAGGGCTTTCTGTACTCTGCCCACCACGAGTATCGAAACCCGATTTCTAGCGTTGTAAGTCCGCAGACATACCGCTGTGCCACTGGGGGGCGTATAAAATGTACCTCACTTTATTATTAAACTAGTTCGAAATAACGTCATTGTAATTGAAATAAACAAAACCACAAACTGGCTTTTATAAGAATTATGATACTGTCGTACAACGTGCAATTATGGGAAAATAGAAATATTAATCTTTAACAAAAATCTGCCTCAGCCAAAAGATGAAATATTTCGTTCTTGGAAAAATAGCATATTTTTTTCTCTCTTATCTTATAAAAGTAAATTGTTAATTGATAGACCCTGCGAAGACAGTAGTTAGAAACTAGCCCAAAGCTGTAACATAATGAAAGATGTGCAACGATTCATGATTAACTTCTCCAAGTTCGCTGCTTTGTTGTCTGCTCTGCCTAAAGCCAAAACGCATTTTAGGCAGAATGCGGATTCTGACACCGCATTTCAGTCACTAAAATGTGAATGAGTAGAAGCTCTGGCTTTGATATACCCAAGTCAAGGTTGTACATTCTTACTTAACACTGATGCCAACAATAGTTGAATTAGAGGTGCATTGTCTTAGGTACAGGGTAGAGTATATCGTGTATGCCAGTAGCGCGCTGACAGCTCCTAAATATTGGTACTGTACAACAAAGAGCTGATTCCTTGCAGTTGTAATATGTGTCAACCATTACCACCAGCAGTAAGTAGTATGGTAAAAAGTTCCCCATTCACACAGACCATGCGACATTGAAAAAGTATGTGAACTTTAAAAGTCCAGAATGGATTATTTTATTTTAGATCACATTGTTGGAAAAGTATGACTTTGTTGCGTATCATCGACCTGGCCTGCAACATGGAAACGCTAACGCATTATTTCGACTAACAGTGAGAGTTTGTTCGTTCGTTGATCGCCTGATCCTGCTCATTATGTGCAAAAATGAGAGCCATTGCAGCAGTAGTAAATCAAAACTGTAGGTGGATACCACCACGAATAACACTTCAGTAGCTCCAGAAGAGCAAGTGAAGGACCGAGATCTTGCTCAGGTGCTACTTGTCATGCATCAAGGTGAGTCCAAACTGCTGCAGATTGAGGAATGTAACAGAGACACATATAAACTGCTGTACTTTTATGAGTAGTTTCGACTGCGAGAGGCTGTGCTGTACCGTTGATTTATAACACCGACACGTGGTTCTCAACCTATACTACAGCTAGTGGCCATAGCTCTTAGGCAAGAAATATTTCAGACTGTACTGTTGTTTGAAGTTCAGCACAAAGCTACACAATGGGCTATCTGTGCTCTGCCCACCATGGGTATCGAGACCCGGTTTCTAGCATTGTAAGTCCTCATACGTACCGCAGTGCCACTGGCGGGCTTCAGACTTTGCAAAATACAAGGAAAGGCCACAGGCACAGCTGGCCTTAAGGTAAAGCCAGCAAAGCAGATGCTTAGGGCTCCTTGCTAGGGGATCTGCATACATATTTGTATGACTGATTCTTAAACATAAAGCTACAAAACTTAAAAACTGTATGGTTGACCCATCAACAACAGTGCCACATTGTTCTGTTGTATAATTTTCTTCATATATTTTCATTTTGTATCTTACTTAGGGCCCCGCAGTGGCTAAAGCCAGCTCTGGCCACCAGGGTTGTTACATGCATATATACAAACTAGCAAAAGTGGTTCTTCTGGCTACATGTTGAATACGTTGATAAGTTAAAGTTCTATATACATAGAACCGATGAACTTCTCGTGCAATGGTTAGATTAGGAGTCAAAGATTGAGACTGGTGACTAAGACGATAGATTTACATCATTTTGATTTAGGTGATGAGGAGAAAGATTCTAGGAGTACTTATCTGGCAGACCAAGAAGAGACAGATGAGTAAGTCCTCTACTTTCTGAGCTAACAGTCAAGGTTTCAATTATCACACAGTTAGAACAGTTGAATTTAGTAGATATAAAGCCTAGAATATCAACAATTTGTACGACTAGTGGTGAATGGTTGTTAAGTTCAAAATTAGACTAAAAGGGCATTGTGACCCTCATTTTCTGAGCTATCAAGTGACTATCCATGGCGAGGTATTTGTGTTAAATCTTGTAATAGTCATTCGCACTTACTAGCTGAGTAGTAGCAGAATTTGTTTAGAGCTGACAACAAGATATTTGCTAGATACATAACCTGAACCAGATTAACCCATAGGCTAAGGCTATATAACCTGAAGGCATCATATTTTTAGGCTCTCATTTTCTTATTATTAAACACAAACCTTCATTAGCAAATAATGACACATCTCTAGATTTATTATGCTTTTAGAGTTGATTGATGTTAGGTATGTCTCAATAATTTTATCCCTTCTGTCCAGTTAACGGTACTTATCTTTGCCCCCTTGTTTTTGTTAACCCATTTGTGTCTTTAATTAATATAAAAGTATGATTTTATAATTTTTACATTTCATCATAGTCTCGGCTTCAAATGATTAATCATTTTCAAAATGTTTTTTTCTTCAGACTTTGTGCATTGATCAATCAGTATGTCGAATAAAGAAGGGTGTCAAAAACTGAACTGAAGGAAGACGACAAAGACAAGATGCAGAGCTGAAAGGAACCCATCTCTCCTAAATCTTTTGTTCTCCTATTAATTCTAGTGGCGAAGTTCAGGTAACAACCAGCACAATCACACCTGCTGCCCCCGATAAAAAGAACCAGCCTTCTGTGGCTGCAGTTATTTCGACTCACTCCTCTAAAGACAGTTCCACTGATAGTGATACCACTACAATATTTTTCTCCAACGATCCAGGCGCGTGGAATATCACCTCACAAGATGTCATTGCATATTGGACTGAGAGGGACCCACAGGAATGCTAGAATCTGGATGCTGAATTTACATTGGCAAAGCATGAATAGAACAAGTAGTATCGTTATCTGACTAAATCAGTATTTGAATATGTGAAGACCAACGAACAAATTGGCAAGCGAGAATGTCTCTTCTATTCGCCTTCTAAGAAGAAAGTGTACTGTTTTTATTGCCGCCTCTTTTCTGATGCCAAAAAGTGGGGAATGTTCTATGAAAAGTACTTCATCGATTGCCAATCATGCAAGGAGTGAGCAGCATATACTGTAAGTTGGCATGTGTCATATCTGAGAAAAAGTTGTGCCTGCTAGAAGAATGTTCTCAGATGCGTAGTTGAAAACATCGTTTTTCTTTCTGAACATGGTCTGCAATTCCATGGCTCAGGTGAGACTTTTGGATCGAAATACAATGGCAATTATCTTGGTCTTCTGGAGCTAATCTCTAAGTTCGATCTTTTCCTGGCTCAGTACATCAATGAGCATGCAAATCGTTGAAAATACCGTATGTCATATTTATCAAAGATTATTTCTCATAAATTAATTGCACTGCTGGCAAAGAAGGCACTATCAGTTATTATTGCTTATATCAAGGATGCGGGGTGTTTTTTTCCATGTCTGTCTACTCAACACTGGATGTGTCACATATAGATCAGCTGACTGTCATCTTGCACTGTGTGCTACCCAGGGAACCAGTTGAACATTTCATAACATTCATAAACATCACTAGCTATATGGAGAGAAACTTGCCTCATACCTACTTGATTTTCTCACCAAAAAATAGATTCATATCTGCCTTTTTTGTGGCCAAAACTATGGCAATGGCAGCAACGTGAGTGGTGAATATTCAGGGATGCAGGCAAAAGTAAAAAAGTACAATGTTTTGGTTATTTACGTACCATGTGTTGCACACTCACTCAACCTTGTTGACCAATCTGTCGTGGATTGTTGCACTGAAACAGATTCATTTTTGGATTCGTCCAAGAATTATATAGTTTTTCTCTGCATCAACCAGCCATTGGATTATTCCCACAGATTCACTACCACAGGGATGCCTAGTGCACATATCACTCTGTGGAACATGGTGGAGTGCCAACACTGAAGCTGTGAATGCATTGTTCTGGGATATCACAACACTTCTGAAGTACTAGAAAGAATCAAGGATGTTGAATATCAAAAACCAACAACAAGAAAAGATGCAAAGATTCTGAGTGGTGTGATGCACACTTTGTAGATTGGGATTTTGTGTGAGGTCTGGAGTTACATACTTCAGCCATTCAACAGATGCAGTCTAAGCGTGAAAAGTGCTCAAATCGACCTTTCCACTGCTGTAAACTGTAAAGGAGTCTTAGAACTGTTCTTCAACAAATATGGGACAGTTTTGATGAGCACATGGCTCAAGGAGTTGCATAGACTGCTAACCATAAATATAAATCAGCCAAACACCGCAAAATATATATATATATGTGACGATGCAATTGCTCACACATTCAGCAACTTCAGAGTAAATATCTTCATCACAAGCTTACGCTGATACTGACAAAACTTTTAGTGTCCTGGCAAATATTTCGCCTAATATGTCAAGTCAGTAAAGGTATCAAACTATGTGTCTGAAATATTCAGACGATCTCCCAGTAAATTTAAATAAATAATTTCAGTAATTTGTTGAATTCATATCCTTCTCAGATATTGAGAGAAAAGATGATGAAAGCAAGTCTATTTGGATGTACCATGATATCATTGAGTCCAATTTTGCGCTCTTAATCAGCACAGAAAATGAATCAAGCTGTGATAAATATTAGAGGAAATATACATTAATAATTCACTACACGCCGAATATTTTAATCTTGAAACTGAAAGTTCTCTCAATACTATTAATAAAAATAACAGGTGCACTGTATCTTCAAATAACACTTTACTGATCAATAACTACAGTTAACTTCATATCACATGGTCTCACTGCCTAGGTCAAAATCCTTTGTTTCCATTCATATTTTGCTTAATATTGTGTTATTTGTGTAACTGATCTATTCATGTTAGACAACACTCACAAATTACTTCATGGAAGGTACATACATGCATGTAAGGACACACACATATATATTGCCATATACATATGTCACCAACATACCTTGTCAGCTACACTAAAAGACTGCCTCTGGCTCATGCACAAATTACTTCAGCAACATTCTTAAGTTACACCTCACAGGCTACATTTTGATAGCCATGGGACAGTAATGTGATGCCATATAATAGCTATCAAACTCAATATTTGTTTTATCTTCAGGAATCACAAAATATATATAATCACCAACAGAATTCAGCTAAACTGAAACTTTTCAATTAAAATAATCGTAAGTCAGAATTAATATTATTGCTCTTACCATAATGTATGCCAATATAAACTCAGATGAGACACAACTCCTTCAATGTATATGGAGAAGTTATATGCTCTTCAGGTACATGGGAAAGATTTAGCGAGGATCATGTGGTATACTTCATACAGCTCTTGCCACTCAGCTAACTCGGGTAAGTGATTTTTGTGAGACCTCACATGAAATTTTGTCACATAATATCACTTAACAGCTGTGTTTTTGGACTCCTAGTTGTTATCTTCACTTGTGCAAATTTCTGATGCACTATGACTTACATATACTAACACCAGTTTAGTATTGATATTCCACTCATGAACCACGGACCCGATTTTATCAATGGTAAGTTACCTCTTCTTTCACCTTACATTGTCATTTTTGGAGATTCTATTAATAAATACCGGCATATACTAACACCAATCATCCTATTTTGTGATAATCAAGTGGAAATTACAAAATGTAATGCATAGATTGTATTGTGAACATAACTTGATGGCTTAGAAAGTGAAAATTGCCACTTCCTTTCAGTTATTGAATTATCAACCACATTACTGTCCTAGTTGTATGATGATCATGTAGTAATCATACAATGTAGTACATACATTGTACCTTACAATATCACCCAGTAGCCCAGAAGGCAAGGAACACCACTTCCTTTCAATTTAACTTTTCAATAACATGACCATCCTATCTGCTTGATTAGACCACGACATCAATCAAAAGGCCATTAGTGGCAGTTTGATCAACTTTGGAGTTGTTTCTTCTTCATATGGCTATTCCTGATCATCCAAACGAGTACTCTTAGCTCTTTTCACCTTATCTAAATGCTTAATTGAGTCAAGCACTGAACCATACAAATTCAACATAAGGCATTGCACTCACTGTCCATTAACTTATTTATTCTAGATAGTGGTTTGTCTGAAATGATTAAAGAAATGATCCAGACTTTACTTGGTTGTACTCTTAAATATCGAGGAAGACATGAGTAGCTAAACACATTTTATTATTCTTTCACCCTAGAGCAGAGTCCTACTATTCATCAAAGTGTTGGGATACCTGAGTATAATCACCACACTGTACACCCATGTTTAAAATGTCTCAGCCTGGTGTTGGCCAAGACTCTATAGGAGAAAGGCTTATGATACCCTCATAGGTCCCTGTGAGTAAGACTAAGCAAATCAATAGGCTCTGTGTGACCGTAGATCCATGGTCACTCTAGGAGGACACTTCCCAGCTTGAAGAAACTCATGACTGCCCCAAGGTTCACCGTATTCATCATTTGGTGCCTAGTGTCTCACCTATCAGTGAAACAATTTCTCTTAATATAATTTGTCCTCCAATGGCACCTCCAATTTCTCTTGGCTAGTCTCAGGTTGCTCTGCTTATAGCTGAGGTTGAGTTGCTTTGGCTAGCAAAGACCTGAGAGTCCTATAAAAACTAAACCATTTGGTCTCATACTTGCTAAACACAACACCACCTCTACAACCTCTGTTGTATGTGTTTCCCTTGCAGTGAGGCCAATCCTAAAGGAAAGAACTGTGTCAGGGTTTTATGTGTGTGTGTGGGCTGAGGATTCTTCTACAGTAGGTGTCTGTGACTTGTTGGCAATAAAGTCGACAATAAACGGACAGCACACATTCCATTTGTTTTAAAACAATATATTCAAAACTAGTTATTAAACGTATGTACAAAAATTCCTTACACTATGGATATCACAATTGTATCTTAAACTCTAAATAGTTCTCTTTTTCGTGTCAAAAGTTCATTCGGGCTGGTTCAATTACTTGACAATATGAACTATTTTTCTCTACTCTTATTACAATAGTATCAGTAAATAATTCACTTACACTACATAATAGGTTATCACAGTTGTATCTCGAACTTTAAATAATTGTCTTCTTTCGTCAAAGTCCACACAGACGGGTTCAGTTACTTTAGAACACCCTTTGACAAAACAAATTATTGAACTGGGAAACTCACTTTAAAATATCACCCATTATAGCTAAATCACTCACACGTCAGCTAACTTCATGTTTTCTTTCTGACTGAACTGGACTTTTTTCTTCACTTTATATGACTTGCGCAATCTTGGTCACTTATATTTATTAGGTTGATCACTGAGGCCTCGAACTTTCTGTAAAGTAAGCGAACGGCGCTGATTTAACAATACACAGTTAAGGTAACGAGAAAAATCGAGTAATGTGACTTCAATAATATTTGTAAAGCCTAGACAACAATGTAATTGCAAACACAATGTTCGACTCATAAAGAATTACATAACCAAACTTGTCATAACTATCGCCTTTAAAATAATTACTTTTAACTCTCTTTTTATGAAAAGTAAATCAAATGTTAAATCACCAAATTACTGAAATAATAACACTTACACTAAACAGTCTTGTATATCCAGCAAACCGGATCAGCCATCCTTGGTGTACCATCTTCTGACAGTTCTTCTACCCAAGTCTGTGGCAGAAATGGGAAAGAAGTCATGAATCTTCACAGCATTTGCAAAAGTACAATGTCCAGGAAAGGATTTCTCCTAGACGAGACAACTCTCTTGTACAACCATCTCTCTTCAGTGACCCAATCTCCCTATTGCTCATAAATCCTTTGAGTTGTGGAAAATAACATTTCTTCAATCATAAATCCCTTTTGAGCTTAATAATACAAGAGTTCAAGTAAAAAACAACATATTCATCAGTAGAAAACAAAAACTCTATGATAAGATATCCTTTAGTCACTGTACTAAAATTTTCTCCTTCCTATACACTCTTTGGTATTTTCAGGTGAAACTGACTTCCCTTTAAAGCAACAAGATAGGTCCGCAGAATGACACAAGATTTAACATGATATTTATTAAGAAATAACTCTTAGTTCTTTGACTTTGAGTAAGATTGAGAAAGAAATGCACTGGACATACATCCACAAAAACATAATGAAATACTCTTTATTCAAACTCATAACCACAATCAAATTATTGTGTGTACAGGATGAAGGACAGCATCTTTACTTTATAGATATATCTCTGAATTCTCTCTTAAAAATTTGTAAAAGTGCCTGATGAGAATTGGTTAACTTACAAGTTAAACTTTAGGAGAGTATTACCATTTACAAAGAAACAACTTAAAATTCATTTACCAAACTGATTGGTCGAGCCTGGAAGATTGTAATAACTAATATAATACTATATTCTTAGGATGTGTGCACTAACTATGTCACTGTTGGTCAATCCCGTTGAAACATAAGAGAGGCCACAACCTCCAGATATTACCTGCCCTACCGTTGGAGGATATTGCTAGAGAAAACAGGTGTGATCTTTAAAGAATGACAAAGTAACAGAGACAGCTAGAACGATATCATCTTAACGATTTTCTTGACTACTGTTACCACGTGTTGTGTGAAACTGCACATACTCAAAAACAGCTCATAAATTGAGATTAATACTATGTGATATAATAAGATAGAAACTCATGGTATGTTTATATACCATAGTAACAATATCAAGAAACAAGAGTACATAATAAATGAAGTTGTTACTACTACGTAAAACTCTTAACCTAATAAAGTAATGAATAGTGATAAAGTATATGTAATTATTGATGAAAAAGGTATTGCAGACAGCAGGATTTTGACAAAATTCACAAATTCATATGGCTAACATCTATAAAAATCTTCCAAAATAGTCGTAATTGCACGCACAGTAACATTTCGGAGAGTATTTATCGCCATTCAAGTAAATATGGTCGATAATTAAAAGCAACTGCCAAGCAAAGTCACGTGACACGCAGTTGATCTTGTGTGGTGTCCTTTAAGTTAAAGGTTATTTATGAAATCAGAATCACATGATTTGAAGAAAGATTGTAAAACGTACGAGAAACCAACAGATCAGTACAACTACAAGCTTAAGGGAAAATATATCAAAATGCCGTTGTGTAGATTTGAGACAAATATTTCCAATGTTCCTAAAGACTTTCATATTCTTCTTACTGACTTACTAGCAGATATACTTGGTAAACCTAAAGAGGTAGGTGAAACTAATATTTAAGTTTAAACTTAAATTTCTACGGCCCTTGTTTTCGTCTTGAGAGTGTAGGCGTGGTATTTAATTTATTATTATTCAGAATAATCATATAACTGTTCTGTACTGTAGCCCGTAGGTAAAATTCACCGTTATTCCAAAATTCAGTTCAGACTTGAGTTTTTGAAAATTTATTTTATCCAGCATTTACTTTTTCTCACGCACTTTTGAACATTTTTATGACCTAAATGTTAAACAAATGAAGTAACTTGGAAAAAAAAGATTGTTTTTATCTTTATAAACTAATTTAGAGATGTATGAAATTAAAACACCAACTACTTATTGTTTGATCTATCTTGTTAAGTTGTTGCATCTTCAGAGTTAGTACAAATATTTGAAAATTTATAACTATAATTTTATAGATATTTTTCATTTTGCCATTTTAAGAGACTGAAAATTGTTGTTTTGTTTTACTTTTGTTACTTGTCTGATGTTTATATGTGTTTAAAGGTTCTAGTTTTTGCATCTAAATGGTTGAAACTAATTATTGTACACTCGTAAATATAATTTAAGGACAACAAGGGACCTCTTTGGTCCATCTAACGTGTCCCATCCATTGTAATGAACTCTAAAATGAAAATATAGCACTCAAAACGACCTTTATTATTTAGATATTTACCAAGCTTTCCCTTAAATTAACTGCACCTACCATATCTGAAAGAAACCCATTCCAAAGGCTGACCCCATATTAGAAAAATGAAGTTCAAGATGACTCCTACCTCAATATTGTCAATTTCTGTAAGAATCTTAAACACCTCAATCAGATACCCTCCAACTCTTCTTTTTTCAAAAGAAAACAGTTTCATAGATCTTAACCTATCCTCGTATGACAACCTTTCCATCTCAGATATTGTATAGCCCTACTCTGAATACTTTCCAAAAATTCAATGCCTTTTTTTAAGGTAAGGAGCCCAAGACTGAGCTCAGTACTCCAGATCTGGCTTAACCAATGACTTGTACAATGATATTATAACCTCTTTAAACTTGTATACAATATTCCTGTAGATACAACCTTAGATGATATTTGTCTTACCACTAGCAATAGCACATTTCTTGAATGGGTTAAGAGATTGATCAACCTGAACATCAAGGTCTTTTTCTTCCATAACACTGTTAAAATTATTCCCATCAAAATTATATTCATGTTTCAAATTGTGATACCCCACATGCATTACCCTGGATTTATGACAATTAAAAGTAATCTTTCATTTATTTGCCCATCTCACCAAATAATCCAAGTCCTTTTGTAAAGCAGCAACGTCCTCCTCACAGTCAGCAACACCCAAAATTTTAATATCATCAGAAAATTTAAATAATTTATTAACCATTCATTCATCTATGTCATTGAAATAAATAAAAAAATAAATAGTTTTTACCGTATGAAACTGAAATGTTGCATAATCACTGTTTCCATGGCACTTGAATATTCTGATAAACGTTTACTTGAAAACATTTGAGCATTATAAAATGTGTTTTAAAGTTTTTAATTTTTAGTTGTTCCTAATCTTGTTTTTTGTAAAAGTAAATTTTAGCTTCAATGATTACAGATATATTTCTCAAAAGTCATTAAATTAAGAAATTTGATGAAACTGGATCACTTACAACATTAATTAAGAACATATTAAGTCATTAATCAATCTTTAAAACATTTATGGAACAATAAGATTAAAGTTTATTGATGAGTATACACTAGGAAGTATAAAATACAAATTCTTCAATAGCTTTATTATAGAAAATAATGGTGTAAGCTTGAAACAAACAAAAGCTAATGTAAACAATATTTTTAATGAGTTTTTAGCTTTCTCTGACCCTTTTTTTCCTGACATTTCATTTAACAGTTAGAAAATATTTAAAACTTGTGTGAAAACTCTCTCATAGGAACTTCCTAGACAAATGTTACATACAGTAGAATATTTGTTGATGTCAGTACTAATGGAAAACTATTTTAGAAAATAAGTGTGGTAGTATACCCTGGACTGCAAATGTATCGTGGAGGAACAGATGATCCAACATGTCAGCTTGTCATATGGTCAATTGGAGTGTTTGGAGTCGAACAAAACCCAAATATGCTGGTCCTGTTTATGAGCTGATCAAAGAAAAATTAGGAATATCAGATGATAGGTGAGAAGCTCGAGTTTTAGTAACTTACAGTTCTCAAAGAATGAAAAACTGTGCATTACAAACAAATTTTATCTACAAATAGTGTTCGGCTGTACCATTATTTAATGTTTATGCCTTTTATTCTTCAAATGTATATTATGTACAATTGAATGTGTATATTGAAATGTATAGTTATAATGGGGGACAGTGATAACCTCAGATACAGGGTTTCTGTACTCATTAAATTAAAATGGCCAGTCGTCAGTAAAGAACTTGTTTGATCAGTTTTTTAATGATTTAAAACAAAATCTTGTTTTAATTGCTTGATTGTAAATTGATATTCTTAATTTTGAAAATGTGGTTATAAATGTAATAGGTACAACGGTCTAAATTTTTTTAATTTGCCTTATTCATAAATATATGCTGTTAAGTTTCCACATGTGTTGAAAACTTGGTATATATTCTTTATCACAAGATGTAGCCAAGTCATGTATAAAATGTACATGCATAAAAAAAAAAGAATTAAGTCACTAATTTGACTAGCAATTAAATGTTGAGTGCAAGTTCATTCACATACATGAAAATGTGTAAAAGATCAAGTAAAGTAAACAAAATGCACATTCGTATTTAAAGAATAGATCAACAACATTGTATGTTTATGCTGCTACAAAAAGACAGATCTTGGGATAGAGAATGTAGTGCAAGTAATTTAGCTGTTCATTTCTGAGAAAGGCTGTGATGCTTTTTGGGATATAAGAAATGTTGTCTTATTTGAATTAATTACATGAGGAATTGAATGAAAGTAAATTTTTGATTCCGTTCGTATAATGCTCCAACTAATTTACTTAATACTCATCTTTTTTGTTTTTACAGAATTGTTCTAGTTTTCCATGACTTGAAGCCTCACGAGTTAGCCAAACCTCTTTAATTGAGAAAAATCAAGGTTTTTCAAGGAATCTGAATGACAACTTTAAAACTTTTCTTGATATTAGATATTTACCAACACAACAGTTATTCTTGATATCACAAAAAGAGGGCCAGATAACCTAAAATACTGCATAGTTGCTTAAAATCTTTTTTGTATGCACTGAATATAAAAATAAAAAAATTCTAAACTTTTATTAAGAATAGATAGTCTCAGGGTTACATGTATAAAGACAAGTTATTTTTGGCTATCGTACAAACATATTACTAGAATTATATTATTTGATGTTGTTTTTATTCTAAGTTGATGGTGTTACTAAAGTACAACCCAACTAATACTTTTTTACTAGTTTGAAAAAAAGTTATAGTGCTGTTATTATTTGAAGACTAAGATTAAGTTAGTTTAGAATCTATAACGTATTTACGTTATATTAATATGTAAATTCTTATAAAATATCAATAAAGAATTAACATATTAGATGTTGATTTTTGATAACAATAAGAAAGTGTACTACTGAAACTTGTGCCTTTTGTATAGATATCTTTTACTAAAATTTACTTTACTTAATAATTATTCACATTTTAATAACTCGTTAGTGTTACAGATAAAGGCATAGAATGGAAGTGCATTAGTTTTCTGGTTTTTTCTTTTTTCTGTAAAATAATTAGTTTTTTGAGCTACCATGCGATAGAAAGTAGTTTAATATCTGTTTGTTAAAAAATGCAATGTGCATTTCAAAAATGTTAAATTTTGTACATTAATTTAGTTTTTCTGGAATAATAAAAAATGTAAGTTTTACATAGCTTAGGAAGAAAATGATTTAGCGTAATAATTTTTGAAGCTATAAATGGTACTCCTGTATAAATAGGAAATATTATTTGAATGAAAGAAAAATTATTTACTTGAAATAGATATGCAATAGTGCATTGGTGGATACTATATCTCCTCCTCCTCTTTTTTGTTCCTTTGAAGCTTTGGTAACCAATGCACAGCTGTTTAGCATGAAGGTTATTACAGCTGTTGATTATAACTACTAAGTAATGAAATATGTGAATTTAAACTACTTATTATATAGATGCAGCATATAGTAGTCTAATTTTGTTTAGAGAAACATTAATTTCTCGATTGCATCTTGAATACTGGCTTTTTTACAACTAAATTTCTCCAAGATAAAAATGTCCTCGTTAATATCAACATGAAAGTTTTTGATTTACATGGTGTTGATCTTAAAGGTTTGTTTGTTTTTTTATGTAGGAAGATTTTTTTTACTTTCTGTAGAATGCAACAGAAAAACACAATCACTAAGATTTAAGGAAATTATTCTAGTCTAAAAAGGAAATATAATTAATAATTGTGCCAAATGTTATAATAAAATTAGTAGTCAATGTATCCTCGGGAAGCGTCACATAATTAGTTAACCCTTTCCTAAACTAGTTTACATAGTCTGCATTTCAGTATAAAGAACTTTCTCACATAAAGTTTCTAGTGATGTCCCTAAATGCATTTTTATATAGTAAAATATGTAACAATGAAGCACATTATCTCGGAAATGACCTATATGAGCGTGATTAAATATTTAAATTAGGGTGAGAGGTAAAGCAAGTATGTTCTGACAGGTTAATCATAACTGAAATATAACAATACCTTAATTAGAAGAACATTTGTAAGCTGAGAACAATTATTAAGCTGGTTTCAACCACTTGCTGAACCCTCAAAAAATTATATATTTATGTAATGTAGATTTTCAGTATCAAGTTGTGTAAACCATTCGTTTTTTGTTGGTTTTTTTTACACTAAGCCACCTGTCAATAACTATTGTTGGATTTTGTTTACCCAGTTTGGTTTAGTGTTTAAATTGTTTTGTACATAAGAATAAGTAATGACTTATGAGTTTGAAAGGTTTGTGGTGCTTTTCTAAGAAAACTATTTTTGTTCAAATAAAGTTAGTTACTTTATATGCTTTTAATTTTTTATCAGTATTTAAAGGAGCTAAAACAATTCTATATACAGATAAAAGAATTTCTGGCAGTATGTATGTTTTTTTTTTATTTTGATATTAACAAAACCTAAAATGTAGTTGAACTGAAATCTGAAGTATTTACAAAAGATG
>NW_013665876.1:747066-773242 GCF_000517525.1 Limulus polyphemus | reverse complement strand
CGACCCTCAGATTGTAAGTCGAGCGCCTTATCCACCTGGCCATGCCAGGCCTATGTGCTCATTTAGAATGTAATTTTTCAAGAACAGCTAAAATTGGTGTTCTTCATTTAACACTGGATTTAATGTTTCTTATTTTTTACTAATTACCAATACCGTACATTTTCTGCTACTCTTAAAAACTTTGAAAAACGTTTAGGAAAAGAACTGTCAATATTCAGTGTTGGATAAAAAATAAACCTAAACGTAGGAAGAACCAACATAGAAATACACTGAATAAATTTTTTTATATCCTTTTAAAGCGAGCCCTCAGTAGAAATTATTCTCATCTTTTGTTTAGTTGTATCTAATTAAAATCTCAGCTGTAGCATGGAAACGCAGCTAATGATAAAATCATGCTATCAGGGAATGGCTGACTATATTAACAGACAACTTGGAAAAGTATATTCGTTTAAAAATGGAGAACAAATAGAAATCAAAGAAACCCACATGTTACTGAAATGATTGGTGGTAACACAGAAAACTAAAACCAAAAATAGATGTCAGAATAACACTGAATTAAAATATTTGAATTTCTATTTATGAATTGTTTCAGGATGTGAAAATAAAATATTGAATGAGTATACTTATTTTATACAAAGATAGAGAGGCAGAGTATATGAAAAGTAGGTGTAATAATATTCGCTAGCAATTCATTTGTGAGAAAAAAAATAATATGAGTTTTTAATGAAGACGTGTAATATTGGATAGATAATTAAATATATATATATTTAACTTCATCCAAATAGGCCCAGCAATACTCCCACCAAACATGATTGGCCTTTCAGCCGTGGGGGCGTTATAATGTGACGGTCAGTCCCACAATTCGTTGGTAAAAGAGTAGCCCAAGAGTTGGCGGTGGGTGGTGATGACTAGCTGCCTTCCATCTAGCCTTTCATTGCTAAATTAGGGACATAGTCCACGTGTAACTTTGCGCGAAATTCAAATCCAACTCATCCAAGTAAAATTGACAATATTCTTCGAAAGTTTGATGTTGCTTAGGTTTACGGAAGCTAGAATGAATATGAACATAAATATATTATTATTGTCTTATTAGTTAAGATACACTACCATAACCTTATTTTTTATTGAAGCGGTGCATGCTTATTATTCTTTAAGTTTATTTGGAATGATGAAAGAACTTATTTCAAAAGGTTGCTAATGTTTTAAGGCCACACTTTATTATTACTCTTCGGATAATTAGTAATCTATACTATTATACTGCTTGTTTGTATGTACGACCGTTACATTTTCGGACCGAGAACCTGCTACATAAGCATGCGTAGTTAGAATGTTTCCAGAAGAAAAACCGCGCATGCGCATTTTTCACTCGACGACAAACAGTCTGCCTGCGAGCTGCAAAGCTCGGTGATCAAGTCGCTACAATTGCTGTATGAAACAAGAAGTAACAACAAAAGGGGAATATAAATATACTTTACTAACCATTTTGTACAACAGAGTATTAAAAATGGCTGGAGACGGCTTAAATGGGTAATGAAGAAAAACTTTAATACAAGTTTAACATGACAGCAAATGTCATGTTTGGTGTGACGGGGATTCACAAAACAACGTTAGCCTCTATAGATATCATTTCTGTAGTTATAGGACGAACTTCTGGTACACAAATAAGTTGTATAAATTTGTTTTCAAATGATTTGCTGAAAAACACTATACGTAAGAGGAAATATGTCAAAATATATTATTCCATAAAATTGTGATGACTGTCACGCTGTCTTACTAATTTTATATTGCAAAATATAAAACTATCCAAGATAGTTGTTTAGTTGAATTAGTTTACTGCCGTATTCTATAACACTCATACTAAAAGTGTTTGTTGTGAAACTAACAACTAATACAAATGAGTCAGTGTCTTACTCTCAACTAGTGGTGGACAGTTTAGTACGATTTGTGTCATTGTAAGGTGAAGCGACTGTGTTCTATCCACTGATTGAATTTATTTTGTGACTCATCTATAGTTTGTCACCCATGTTTGAGTGATGCTAATGAATTATTTCGAGCGACCCTCTCTCTCTCTCTAAGATTGTACCTTGAGTAGTCTCCTATAAGTATTGTACCTTGAGTAGTGGGGGCCCGGGCCCGGCATTGGCCAGGTGGATAAGGCGCTCGACTCACAATCTGAGGGTCGCGGGTTCGAATCCGCATACCACCAGCATCTGCATACGTATTCAGGAACACGTATTCTAAGTGTTTATTCATTATTTAGTGGATTTTGTCATTTGTGTTTTCGATGAACGAGAAAAATCAGAAGTAAATTACGAAATGTTTAACATATTTTGCATATACTTTAAAACATATCATGTAAAAATTATTTTATTTAGAAATCCACATGTGGAAGTTTAATAACATCTAAATAATTTGCAAAATAAAGTGCAAATAAAGCAAAACTAGCATGATATTAACACACAGCTTGCATTAGAATTATAAAATGAACTAGAAGCGAAGATAAAGATTAACATGGCGTAGACGATACAAAACATTCTCTTTTAATATTTAAGAAATATACAAACAATTTTTTTTGTAGCTTTTTGTTATTGGTCTTTTTTCTTCCCCTTTCTCTGCACATTATATAACCACTGTTTGTTCGTCTTATTCTTTAACTGCAAATGTTTGGATACATGATGGTATCTTTCACGGTTAATATTTTATGCTAGAAGCATCAGACTGGCGTAGTCCTGCTTCATTGCTCTCTTGGGTATCATATCATTGCCTATTCAATCCTCAGTGTTCATGCTGTTCTTACAATGGATGAGCAATAGATATAGAAAGAGCTGATTTTATCTCAACTTCACACAGACAAATACTGGCGTTTTTTTTTCATTAACCGACTTATGAAACTCATTGAAACAGCACTTTGCATACAAGACTGTGTTGCTGCTCGAAAATCTTCGCAACATGTTTCTTGAGCTAACGAGCTACATAAGCTATACTTATTCCCAAGTACATATATATATAAGAAGATTAAAAATGGTTCAAGAAAGCTGGTCGCTCTGATTCCCCAGTGAACAAGTGATGCATAATTTATCTAGAACTTCACTGAAACATCAGAAATGAAGATAGGAAATCGCAGCAATACATGATGTGAGTTTTCTCCTTTGAATCCATTGCTATTTTTGTTAAAGAACTCTAGGTTTCTGAAAGTATTAAATGTTCATTATACAAAGAAGCAAAACATATTTTTTTGTAAGACGGAGTTCCATTGTGTTAACATTGTAGGTAATTTCTAGATTTCCATTACAACAAATGATATACGATGTGAAACGTAAAATGAAGTATCTCGGTTTAACTGTAATTTGTAATAGCAAATCAAAATCTTATGTCGCTTTGTACTTTTTTTAAATATATTTTATTCCACTAAGGCAGTTTTATAACTAAAGTTTGTCAACAGGGATATTTAGATTGGTCTAAGCCATTCTCACACAAACTGTAGTTCAAGCTTGACTTTGTGCCAGCTACAAGTTCTCAGAGAAACACTTCTCAAGATTGATTTTGTTTTCTGGTCTAGTGGTTAGTGAGCTATACTTCGTATCGGAAGTTCCAAGGTTTGAGCTGCAACACGCTGCTGAGCACGCTTGGTACTTTCAACTGTGAGGGCAACAGTCAACTCTGATATTCAATTAAATGTAACGACATATTAGTCAGTGGGAGCATACTTGTCGATTTTTCTGCATTTCGACAACATTTATAAATTAAGGATGGTCGTGTCTGAACCTTATGGTTTTTGACCTGGCCATTTAGCCTATGTGTCACATAATCTCCCTTTCAAACTGAAAATCCCGAACTAAAAGAAATATTCAGTTCAACTGATTAGGTAAAACATTAAAGACCAGACTTTCTGCTTTAAATTGTTTCTGATATAAAGTTATCTATCACACTAATTTCTTTTAAACTTTTTTGTGCATTTTGAAATAAAATTTCAAAAACTTTTGCACCTTTTAAAGTGTCCCCCTTTTTCAAATTGTGTGTTTGTGACGAAAAGAGTAATTTATTATTTTGTTGTTGTCTTTTCGAAATGTGGCGAATTAGGTGACATCAAGGTCAATTAAAGTGACCAGGAGGAAATTTTTTCAACTATTATGAAAGAATATAGGCAGATTGTTTTAAGGCTAGAGTAGTTTTATACAACGTTTTTGTTTTGAAATATTTTAATTGCTGATGAATTTTTATTCAGCTTTGGTTTCAGTTTCCTTATTGCCAAAGTTTTGTTGATTTTGTTACGTATTGTAATTTATCCCAGCCGAGCCTCCAGTGTATTACGTAACGTATTATAGTTTTGAATAGCGTGAAACTGAGTTAAATGATAATTTAGATTTAGAAATTAGATAAATGTCGATAGGTATCCAATTTATAATACTTGCCAACAAGATTGATATACACAGTTTTTTTTAATACATATATATTCTATTATACAAACAATAATACAATTTACAATAACGGTTATTACAAGTAATGATGTATGCACAAAAGTTTTACAAACTTACTAACAATATTTAGTCCTCTATCTGGTCTAAAAATTCCTTGATATCTTATCGAGGGTTCACGAAGAACAAATTAATTTTGAGTAGATGTAGGTACGATTCACTTAACAGGTTCGCAGGTTCGTACGCCGAAATATTCACCGCTGAAGTTATATAATGTTTTCGTAAAAAATAGTAATGGCCAATGTGAATCCGCTGAAGTTAAATGGTTTGTAATATTCGAAATCTATATACATCCCTGGTCAAATATCTGAAGCTCCCGATTAATAAGCGTTATAACAATCACAGTTATAGCTTCCAAGGTTTATAGCACACCAACCATAGCAAACCAGTAATATATATACTGTCTTTTGGCGAGGCGCGTTGGTTATATTTATAGGCGTGAGGAGAGTTTCTCGAACTTTCAGCTTACGCAACAATATAAACGATACACCAGAGTTTAGGTACACACATATATTGTTGATTCTTACACTCGAAAACTTTCTACAATCTTAGTGAATGGGCGGGAATTTCGCATTACAGCTTTGATAGTATAAGTTTTTACATTTTTACATAGAAATTTAGATTAAACAAACATCGATACTAAAATAGATAAAATCCGTCACAATTTTCACATCTTATTCGTAGAATAGCCGTTTTCAAGTATCATAGCTCCCCCTTATTAGGGGGATACAAACCATTTAATAAACATTTTAAAATGTTGTTGAATAATGTTAAATGAAAACCATTTCACAACAAAACATTTTTTTCTCACATTCTATTTCCTTAGGAAAATAATGATAGACACTGGCAGTATAATATGCCCTATATGATATGATATATATATTATGTTTTCTTTAAAATAACAAAAAATTCTAACAAGTTTAGAATTTGACGGAAAGTTATTCAACCTTTGATATACATGATAACACAAAAAATATGGTTTGCGAGATTGGGTGCTAATCATAAATACTGTAGTCAAATTTATAAACAGCTTTACAAACATTGTAAGTTTGTTTGAAAATATATCAGTTTAATTAGAGAAGTATGAATTCATCTTCGTAAATATTATAAATATTGAGTAGTTTCTGATCGTATTGGTGTTGAAACGTTCTTCCCAAAATTGTTCCTCCAATGATCATAACGTTTATGAAATAACTTAGTAAATTGTCTGGAATAAGATGCAGAGGCAATGTCTGAATAAACAACATTTGCTTTATAGTTTAATTCAACTGTCAGAAGTTTTTGTTTTTTAATAAATTTCTTTGGGGTCAATTTATTTATTTTATGAATGACAGGGAAATTAAGTAAGTGAAAATCCCTTAGAAGCAATACTGCATCCAATTGTACATAGTGCGTGTTCTTTTATAAGCTCTTGAAATCCAAGTTAGAATTAGCTATGTTATTATCAATCATTTCTATAAACTCATTTGGAACCTCATAGCTAAACTGTTGAAAAAGCAACCACTTTCCGATGATTAGCTCTTTAAATCTTACAAGAATTATCCTTACATTTTTCAAGTACAAACTGCCTTAATGCAAAATCTGCAGTAAAACCACCGCCTACCGTATCAAGGGCTATCAGATAATATATGAATAGAATCTGAAAGTCATAGGTTGTTCTTAACAATCTTAAGTTATTCTAAATCTTTATAAAATTATGGACTTGTGGTGAAAAGAGTATATTATCATTTTCTTGTTGTCTCCTCGGAGTATAAGGATTTATAAGTAAACTATTCTCAAGACTTTAACTATTCATACATAAAGATATGTTTAATCATTACATATTAATGTTATCTATACCTTCTGTACCTATATGTATATATTAAAAATCACTTTAGAAATAATTCAATAAAAAAATAATCTTTATATAACCATTTTTCACTATTTCCTAGCTTTAGTTATTGTTAGGTATTGACAGCTTCTTGTATTACACACTTCTCGTTAAAAGGTGCGTATTTAGAAAAAGTAAGTAGTAACAAATATAACTCAAATACTGATAGTTTTAGCCAAGTGACAATCTTCACAAATATAACCAGAAATAATTTAAATCATTTCCGTAAATACATTACCGCTCCCATTTTTTGTCAACCTCGTAATTCATTGATATATTTATGTATATTGAAAAGAAAACTAAAGAATGCTGTATAGTCTACTGACATAATTGAAAATTTACTTATTAATGCACTAAGTGTATCTTTTCAGAATATATTTGGTACAAATAAATAAATTATACTATGTAGTATTTTCACATTTTCATAATAAGTTAAAGCAATTTAATCTATAAAATGTTTTGAACACATTAGAATAATTGTTTTATATTATGTATTCACAGATCTTTAGAATTGTTACACAATTTCTTTATGGAATGTCTTTAGATTCCTTCAGAATTTCTATATAATTGCTTTATAGAATGTCTTTACAGACCTTTAGAATTTCTATATAATTACTTTATAAAATGTCTTCAGAGACCTGTAAAAATTCTAAATAGTTGCTTTATAGAATGTCTTTACAGACCTTTAGAATTTCTATATAATTACTTTATAAAATGTCTTCAGAGATCTGTAAAAATTCTAAATAGTTGCTTTATAGAATGTCTTTAGAAGCATTTAGAATGGATAAAGAAAAATGGTCCACTTTCCTAAAGATATTCTATAGACATTCTTTAGGTATTCTAAAAACAATTCACTGTGTTCTCTATAAGACAGAGATAAATATATTTCTGTAGAAAATCTTAAGAATTTGTTTTATAGAATATTTTTCGAAATGTTTCGTCGGGTATTATACAAGGCTTTTAACGTGAGTACTCATATTTGTATTAAGTAATTTATCAAGGTTATGAAAAACAAATAACACAAAAAATAGTAATTACCTTCTCAATAGAAAAATAACTTACACTCTTCCAGATTTTAAACAACTGTTATTATATTCTATACATTTGTGGTTCTTAATCAATAAGTAATTATTATATACTCGACGACCCTGGCACATTTTCCACATGTGAGTAATGCGTGTTTGCAGACTACAATAAACACCATGTATATAGATACTATCAAACTATAAAACTTTATTCCACAAAAAATCACATCTAAAAATACTTGCTTCAAGTCCACCAGGTCCTGAAATTAAGAATAAATTCATGATAAATATTCCAAGTTTTGAAAAGTTTATTAATTGTGATTATTCTTTAATATGTCAAAAAAACTGCTTTTGAGATATCCGAGAGTCGAGACTTTCATGTGCAAAATCACTTATTTTGTTTCTGCAGATTACATAATAGCATAATGACGTGATTAAGCGAAGCATTGCTGAAGATATGAGAAAGTACTATTAACTTATGAGAGAGAAACCTACTCTTTAAGACAAAACTTCAAGAATTAAAATATATTTAATTATCTGATCACTGTATTACATTTTTCTTCTTACATTACGTTATTTTAATTAAGCTCATCTAACAAACAATTTTTGTGCACATTACCTTAATTTTATCACCAGTATAAAGCCTTACATAATGTTAATACTCTTCATTTGATGTTTCAAGATTTCGTATTTCTTTAAACTTGTTAGTAATCAAATTCTTGATATGATACAGTGTTCTTTCTTCTTCAGTGTACAATCACAGGTAAAAATAGTATACCAAGTATGTTATCAGCCACACACATACCGAATCCATAATATTTATCAATAATTACTTGCATTTGCTGTAGATCACTTTGATGTTGTGTAGAGGTATGTTTATGGGCATTGCACAGTTTTCTAGTCAAGATACTTTCCCATCAATTTACTAATTGTAAAAACAAATAGCAATAGTCCTTGAGCAGAGCACCAGATCTTCGCAAGAGATAATGAATTTCTTGAGTTTTCAACAATAGTTCATTTCCAATGTCCACCTACAGAAATACAAATTTATTGTTTTAAATTTAGATAACTCAAATTAAAAGTATGGAGACAGTCATTATTCATTAAACAGATACATTATTTTGTAACATTTCTATGTATCTTTTAAAAAGTATTTTTCAGATTATAGAATGAAGCATATAAATAATCTGAAGGAGTGTTAGTAGAAAATTTAATGCTAAACCCAAATATTTAATAAATATATTAGCTCTAAATTGTTACTCCTAGTTGCAGTAAATGTACTTTAAAAACTATGTAAGATTATTAAGATCATGGTGAGTTGTGAAGCTTGTTTGTAACAACATGTCTTTACACACGCTACCTACCAAGTAGTAGTTAATTTTCTTCTTTTTAGTCATAAGTAAAAGAAAAATGTCGATGTGTTTGATTCTTGATCCTGTAACGTGTCAAATATCACAGAACTTTTGGAGCAGTTTTTAATTGCATATTACAGATACCTACCTGTTTTTCTCACTTAATAGTATTTGATGTTTCTAACAATGAAATTGAAGGTTATAGTCTTAACTTCTCTTTCCGTCTGCAAAACCATTGACTGCTGCCAAACTAGTTAATTTCTGAGTCATACAACTAAAGGTTTTGATATTTAATGGAGGTCTATAAAGTTACTTGGTGTCTAAATCAATATAGCGAATTTTTAAAAATTTAAATTTGGAAACATATTAAAGCATGCCTTCCCTTCCCTTATATAAATTACTTCTAACGAAATAGTTCCTAAATTTACAACACATTAATATATATATACACGTAAATTTAAAATGACATGAGATATAAATGGGGCCTATCGGTCCATCATAACTAACTTTTGAAACTAAAAGTGTAACCAATACAATTTAATATAAAATATAATAAGTTGAATGAAATAAAAGTCGTATCACCAAAATTATATTCCAGAAATTACAAAGATGCAAGTGTACCCCAAGATACAGTAATAGATCAATTATACCCAGTCTTTCTATTCATGTGATATATTCCCAATTTTGGATATTAATAATTTCTGTCAAAATGATTGGTAGTTGATATAAACATTTTTGTATTTATAAATTGTATCACAGCAACGAGAGCAAACCACCTAAACTACTTCAGCTGAACACGTACAAAGTTTATAGCAATTTTTCTAGTAGTCTCAACAAAAAGCATATTTTCACATTATGCATCATAGTTTATTTAGTTATAAATACGTTTAAGATATGATCGAATAGTTTACTAGAAAATTTCTAAGTTCTTGATTTTACTCTTCTAGCTAAGTAAGTCATGTTACAAAACAGTAACAAAACTGGGTACTTTAGGTTTATAAACTTGAGTGCGAGGTTTAGGTCCACCACAACACAGTTTGGTTCTATGTTTGCTTAGAATTTCAGCCTTTTGTAGGAACCTTTTGTTCTACTACGTTTCAACTCAGAGAGAGATATTCTCAGGTGATGTAACTGCAATACCTTTTGAGAATGAACCACTTGTGAGCTGAAACGTTCTGGACCATAAAAGTCTCCTTACAAAAAAAACTGAAAATATAAAGACATCTACAAAAAAAAACAGCAATTTTTACTGGTACATGAATAACTCAGGTTACATTCCTAAAAAGTACGTAACATTTATCATGTCTAGGTTACACTACTTGTAAAATGTATATCCTTATCAATAAAACAATAAATTATATTCTCTAAAACAGCCAATATTAAATTATTTATTTTGTACACATAAAAAGTCCATCAGGTCCTGAAATTAATAATAAACTCATGATAAATATTCCAAGCTTAATAAAGTTTATCAATTGTGATTATTGTTTAATATGTCATAAAGATTGCTTCTGAAGTATCCGAGAGTCCAGACTTTCATATGCAAAATTATTTATTTTGTTTCTGCAGATTACATAATAGCATAATGACATGATTAAGCGAAGCATTGCTGAAGACATGAGAAAGTACTATTAATTTATGAGAGGGAAACCTATTCTCTAAGAACAATACCTCAAGAAAGCATGACAAAAATTAAAATACTGAAAAATAATTTCAATCATCTGATCACTGTATTACATTTCTGTCCTTTTATGCTCCTTCTCACATCATTTTGTTGAAAATTTATAAATTACTAATGAACATAACGTTAATTAATATAAATTACGTTTCTTTCGTTTTTATTTTGTAGAAAACACACACACACACATATATGTGCATGTGTGTGTGTGTTTTGCATTACTTACCAGTGTGATTCTAAAGACCCTGAGTCCACATACACATACTTGCGGTGGCTCAGCGAAAAGTCTGAAGGCTTATAAAGCTAAAATCCGGGTTTCGATCCCCATGGTGGCCACAGCACAGATAGCCAATTCTGTAGCTTTGCGCTTAACAACAAACAAAGTAAACTCCAATTACCCTTCGATTATCGATTCAAATAATTTTGTAACTGTGTTATTCACCTTTAAGACAACACATGAAATATAGCCAAAACTTGTTGTACTTGTTTTCATTATCAGGCATAGAGGTATCTCGCTAGACGTTTTGATAAATGTAGAACATGTCCACAGAGCGGCCAACTTTTAGGAATCTGTTTGAGTGAGACTTTTGATATAAAAAAAAAGTTACATTTTATAGCGCGATAAAGTGTTGCGAGTGCTAAAGTCTTCCAGGGAAATCTGGTGGAATACTCCTCCAGAAAACTTTTTATTCAATGAAACAAAAGGGTACAATCTGATGTATCTCCCGGAGCAATGTGATGCTAGGTTCAGGTGAACCAATCATAATACGTTATAGAAAGCTGCTAATTTGATCAAAACGCTTAATACTTTACAAATGCACGTGGGCGTTAGAATAGGCCACGATGCATGAGTGTTGGTAGCTCTTTGTTCACTAGATGATTGCTAAGCCTAGCTTTTCCCTATCACTATATTGGTACTACTGTACTAATAGCAATAGTACTGATACCATACTGCAGTAATAGTAGGGCTAAGTTTATATTTGCTGAACTATACCTAAAATTCAAACTTATATTTACCGACACTCAATATGACTCCTTGACAAGTTTCTTATTTCTTGTACTTGATTATATTTTGATATCCAGAATACTCCAAGTGTTACTAAGTATTCTTCGTGTTCATAATATTATTTTTCAAGTCCACTAGATGCGGTTAAATGTTAAAATCATTCTTTTTAACACCCGTGATATTTACACACTAAAGAAAGTTCCTGGCAGAACTGTATTAAAGGTTATTCGTTGTATCTTTACATTAGAAAGTAGTTATAAAATATAATGTTTTATGCAAATACACACAAAAGAACTTTTTAGTCTTGAATATAGATAAAATTCATATGAAATTTGAATTAAGGAAGAATCATTTTGTTGGGAAAACACTAATCTAAGAATTTATTCTTAAATGCAGGAACTACTTCAGGCTGGAGGGTCCTCAAGAGTATACTGATGTCAAATTCAAATGCAATACCTGATATGCTATTGTCTCATAAAGAGTTCTTCCTCGGTGGGTCAGTGCTAAGTTTATGGACTTGCAATGTTAAAATCCGGGGTTATAGCACAGATAGCTCATTTTATAACTTTGAATAAAAACAAAAATATAAAGAATTCCCTGTTGTTTATTCAAATGCATAAAGATAAGGGTGTTCTTCATTTGCAGAAACGAAAATTGTTTTCATTCCAGGTTTTGTGTACACTCGATTGGGGGATGGTTGGAGAATCAAAGTTTATACTTATGGCTACTTTAACATCATAATATTCCCTCTTAAACTCTTTAGCGAGTATGGTCAGAGACATGTTGTTTGACACAACTTTAAAATTATTTCTGTGTGTCAGCGTTAAGTTTACGCGCTTATAACGCAAAACATTCTGGGTTTGATTTATAATATTGGACAAAGCATAGGTAATCAATTGTGCAGTTTTACCCTAAAATACCAACAAACAAATAAAATACTTTAATTTCAAAGAGTAATTAAAATTTATAGACTATGCCTAAACGGTAAAAATAATATTTACGGAGAACTGATGTAAAAGTACATACAAGGTCCAAGTATCAACAATGAAAAAGAAAAACCTTTGGCTTTCTTCCACCTGATGTGCAATGATTGTAAAACAACATTCAGTCGAATTCAGAAATTAACATTATCTGAAGAAATAATTGGTTGAAGGTCAATAAACTAAAACCTAAATGTGTAGTGACGAAGACAGATGGCCTTATTTTCATATCAAACACTGTATTTAGTGTCCAGATGAAGACTGATAATATAATCTGATTCAATATTTTCCTGTGTAAAACTTAGTATAATAACCTTGTAAAATGATTATGTGTTGTATTTATAACATTGTGATCTTTCAAACATCATACATTTGTACTTTTCAGAAGTTCCCAGATGTTTTTGATTTTTTTAAAACATATATTAAATTTACTATGCCTATGACTGTGTTTATATGTGTTTTCAGGCTTGATATTATCCAATTTTATTCTTTTCACGTTTTATCTGTGCTTACGAATTCTACATTTAAAAAAAAAAAACTGAATTAAGTTAAAGTTATTATACTATCATATATTCCAATGTAGAATATATTCCATTTGTATTCTTTTGAGTTCAAAAGTGTCTATAAAACTTCTGGACTTTTTTTCTAAATAAATATTTAGAGGCAAAAGGATTATATACAGTTTCTATATAATTCTACAGGATTCTATAGATTTTCTATAGTTAAAAAATGTATGATCTTACAAAGTTTATTTATTTATTACGTGAAGTATACTAAAAACCCCTCTGAACAATTCCAGCTCCCATTCAGACGTTATAGATAATGCTTCAGTGTTATAATTTCGTGATATGATTATTACAAATACATCCATCCATCAGGATCTAACACCCAAACACATACTTTGACAGTAAAGCAATGGTATAACTGTCTAAAGCCAAATATCATAGCCTTAAAGGGATGATTGACTGTTGTGTCCTCACAGCGGATGTTGTAACAAGTGTTGTTTTATAAAATAAACTGTGTTTATTGAAGGTTGCTATTCGTAAGTATGCTTCTTTGGGTTAGAAGTTTCTTATGCATTACTTTTACAAACTACAATAATTATAATCATTTCTATGGTAACCATTCTGGGAATCGAATGGGTGTTTAGAGGGTTTTTTTGTTTTGAAAGCAGTTATATTTTAAATATTTCAGTAATGAAGTCTACACAATGGGATATATGCGCTTCGTGTACCACGTGGAATCGAACCCCAGATTATAGCACTGTATGTCCGTAAATTTACCACTGACCTACCGGGGGATACAATATATGTTTCTGTATTATGTATATAGTTATACTTTTGTGAAAGAAGAAAGTATATGCGAAACTACTTTCTCAATACAGTGTATAGCAAGAGCCTATTCCCCAGTTGTTCAGCTGTACGTCTAAGAGCTTACAGCACTAAAAGGCGGGTTTCGATACAAGAAGTGGGTAAAACACAGATAGTCCATTGTGTAGCTTTGTGCTTAAAGGCAAACAAGCAAACATCATAATGTTACTAAAAAAGCGTACTCTATTTGTGCCTCATATTCATTCAATAAAACTATTGTAAGGTATAATGTTACAGTTTAGGTGTTTGCTAGAAGGAGCTGCTGATCATGATGATGACACTAGATTTAGAAAGTTTATAAAAGTAGTCCAAGAAATTAAGAAACTTCTTGTACATGGTAGAACTTGAAGTAATAATTCGGTATAAATACAAGAATGGATGATCGACGAAAAATATTCAGGTCACTGAGAGTTAGTGCTTCTGTCAGCTAATTGCCAAGTTGGTCAGGTTTGTTATGAATCAAGGAAATTGCTGTTGAACATGATCAGTGTTATTTAATTAGGCCTACAGTAGGTTTAGGAGTTTTTGGTGACGATCTTTGTAGTTGAAGTTAGGCCTACAGGTGAGCGTGGCTGTAGCAAGTGTTAAAGAAGAAATAAATTGGTATTTTATTATTGCTTAGACTGGACTTTTACCAAGTAATAAAAATGAACCCCTATACACCCCCACCCCAACGATAAAGCACGTTATAATTATCCCGAACATCTATTCTTAATGATATAGTTTCTTAATATTCAATCTTAAAAACAGTTGACAAATGCAGTGGTCACACCTATTTGGAGTAAAGGTGGAGTTCGTTCGTTATTTATAATAATCAAAAGACAAAACAAGTGTGACGCAGTACCGCTATAGATATAGAACATTACAAACAATGTTTTACATCAATTGTAGAAGTAAAAAATAAATCTGTCAGTGGCGGCAGCATAAATACATTCTCATTTGTTAGTCTTTCAATGTGGCAGACAGGGACTTTTACACTGTAGTTATATATATTTATACAATAATGTTCACAGTCAGTTTTGATTAGTTATGTTGATTTCTTTTATTAAAGGAAAAAAGTATTTTTATGAGGACACGAAAAAGGCCTAACTTGTAGTACTGACTCTCGGTACTAACATTAAGTATACCAATATTTTTGTTTTTTTGCTTAAGCACGAAGCTACACAATGGACTATCTGTGCTCTGTCCACCACAGGTATTGAAACATGAATTTTAGCATAAATGTTTAGATTTACCACTGAGCCGGCGGGACTGTAACCTAATATATTCTGCTGTCTTTACTATGTAAAAGTAAAACTTGATACGAGAATAAAAGAGCCCAAAATCTTATAATTGTTGTGTTATCAGGCTATGTTTTTTTAGCAATCTGGTTTGTAGTGTCAGAAACCTGCGGTACAGTTACGTGCATGATCAGATACTGTCAGTTTTAAACAATGTCTTCGGGCATAAAGCTCTACGAACAATATTGTAATGACGTGAAAGTATATTCCTCTAATTTCAGTTTGTTTTATTATAAGAAAACATTAGAAAATGAAAATAAAAATATGAAAAGATTCAAATCTACAAGGCATGAAATTATTTTGATTAATAAATACATAGAGAGTAAACTCTGGGAATGTATGTGGTGTTCTGAAGCATTTATATTGCTGAGAAAGTATGGTATGTTTCTCCCACACAATTTCGTATTATACAAAATAAAATGTAAAAAGTAGTTATAATTATAAAGCAATGAATATGTACACAACAAAATGCCAAGTGTTGAAACCGTTGATCCGTTTGTAGCGTGTTTGTTTGTTGTTGTTGTAATCACAGCAGTTATAATTTTTGTTTCTATGACAGCTCTTATGACAATTTATTTATATATATTTTAAGGAGAGTAAAAGTCCGAAATGACTGTCAGTTTCTCATAGTTCATAGATTACTATTTTTTGCTATATTTGCACCAAATGTTGAGACATCTCAAAGGGTAAAAAATATTTAAGGGTGACTGCACTCTCATTTCTATGTAATTTGATTCTAGTTTTATTTTTATACCAGATTTTCAGTTTACATACGTGCCTTTAAATGAAACAGAATATACTTTTATTGATAGTTTCTTGATGTTTTCTGTATTCTAAACTTACTAAGGAAGCCTACCAAGCTAGACATTAATATATTCAGACCAGTTATAATTGAAAAGAAAGCATTTCGTGCAAAGCGTATTGTAGAAAGAATTGAAAAATAAATAAAATAACGCTCTATGTTTAGATATCCGAAACTGTTTCCACTTTTTTAACTATAGTTAAACTATAGAGGTAACGTTTGATAAGTAAAATGCTATTAGCTTTTGCTTGTTTATTTTTGATTCAGTTTTAACATGTAAACAAACTATATTTTATGTTTTTAATTAACTGCTTCAGTGTTTTATCAGCTTCCTCAAGAACTTTAAACACTGTGTAATTTACTGGTACTTTGGTTAGAAAGTACTTATTGCTCTATATTTAACTCGTATATGATCCATTATCTCACCATTACCTTAATAGGTATATTCCGTTCAACAACAATGTAAGTGTAGAAATGGGTTCAGATTGAACTTCACATACAACAGATATACATTTTTTATACGCGTAATACCTAAATAATGAGCAGAGTTTATGTATGTTCGTTCAGTTTAAAATTTGAATGTCTTGTTTAAATCAAACTGATTTCGAAACTATAATATTATATTAGCAAGAAATCTGATATAAATATTAAAAAAACTGCATACAACGATATTTCTATGTTATGATATTGTGTTAAGAGATATAATATTGCTAATTCTATGCATCTTTTCTTTAGGTGAGAAACCATACAAGTGTAACTGGGAAGGCTGCGAATGGCGATTCGCTCGTTCAGACGAGTTAACTCGTCACTATCGAAAACATACAGGATCCAAACCCTTCAAATGTAATCATTGTGAACGGTGCTTCTCTCGGTCAGACCACTTAGCCCTTCATTTGAAAAAACACCAGTAGCAGAGGCTTTCTATACACGTAGGACTAGAGTTCTTTCTACAGCGCCCTCTTCCAAGTATCACGTTGTAAACTTTATATTATTATCTGACGATAAATTCAATATGCTAAAATTCAGAGCCTCTGAGCGTTGAAAGTGTCAGTGCTAAATATGTTAGTTAATTTTTTACTTCTATAAGTAAGTTCTTTCCTTATTATTTTCATACAAATAAAGGAGAAAATTAAAAAAATACTGGTACTGTTCTTTAAAAATGGGAAAGCAAAAGAATGGAAATATATATATATATGTGTGTATAAAGAAGGAACTCCAAGTTGAAATAAAACTATGACATGTGTTTATAAAAGCTTACATATCTCTAGTTCTAACTGTGGAATTACAAAAAAACAATTAATGCCACCACATAGTGGGATGTAGTGATTTTGTGAGAGATAATGTTTCCATTGAGGTTTTTGTTACTACAATTTTAATGCAAAGAAAATCAACTTTGTTAAAAATGTTTTCTTGGAATGCCTTATTGAAACGTTGCATGCCAATTAATTCTTCTCAAAATATTTTCAGGTATTTTGTAAAATTTTACTTAACGTCAACTGTTTTTGAAATATGTTAGGAAGTGGCGATGTTATTTATTGTTTCGAAAACACAATGTTCTAAGGAAAATTAAATGCACTTCAAACAAATATGTTATATTTATATAAGAATATGTGGTTTTGTATTTTGAAATTTAGTTCTGAAATAACTGGTCATTGTCATCAAACTAGTACGCTATATAAGAGACTTGTACACTGCCATTCTATGTGTATATAGTTTAGGTTTAATTAGATGAAATCGTGTTTTTTGTATGCTATTCGCTTTAGGTAACACAAAAATTATCTATTATAAGCACTTCTTACAAAGTCATGGTTGCGCATACCAAACTAAAATGCGGTACTATCGTTGAATATATAATTACGTTATTAAGATTTCAAATTTATTGCCTTCATAAAATGTTTACCACAAAACATTCACTAATAGTGTTCAAGTCGTTTCGCCGTATTATTTCGTTTGTCACTATATTAACATTTTCTCTATAATTGTTTATCAATATTCGAAGACTTCTAATGAATAACTCCTCAAATGACACTTCATTAACTGTGGGAAACTATACAGTTATAATCCTTATGTAACGTGCAATTTCGAGGATCGAAGGATATCGTATAAAAAAGTGCTTTTGGATGTGTTAAAATTGAGCTTCGACTTACTTTCAAAAGGAATATTGTTAGAAACATTTGAAGAAACTGTTACCTAATTGAGGTATTAGTTGTTGTTTTTATCTTTTGTAAACTATTCGAATGAGATACTTGGACCAAAATGAGAAGAGTGCATTTACGTATCAAGGTGATATCGGAACCTCAATATCCTTTCTTGAAGACTTCAATTAAGACAGCTTTGAGTGCCATTATAAGGACTTTCTATTTTCAAATCATGGATTTTGCATGCATAGACAGCTTTTGATACATTCAATAATTATATGTGGAATTCTTCTAACTGAATGAATGAAAGAAGCTATTCCCACGTATATTTTGTACTTTCTCCACCTACTATGCCTTCTGTGAGTCTGAATAAATCATCACATCCTTAGTGTTCAGTTCTAGCCAGTTTATTAGTTCACTAGCATGCATTTATGTGGTATCTGTGATTTGTACATAGCCATACAATAGCATGATTTATGTGGTATCTGTGATTTGTACATAGCCATACAACAGCATGATTTATGATTCTTTAACAATTGTAATTGTATTGTCGTTAGTATCTTCCACAGCTGCTTTGTATTGTTTAATATGTCGCTTTAGAAATAATAAAATGGTAAATCAATACATGCGTGTCTCATTTTTGTTTTTCCTAATATCTATTAATGATTATGTAATAATATTCTAAAATATGTTATATGTTTTGTTTTCTACTTTTTTATGGTCTTCCATATACGATATCACAAAGACATGTTTAAAAATGATGTAGTAAAGAATTTAAAAATAAAGTTTTTTTTCTAAATTAACAGATTTTTTAACGTTTGGTCTGCGGTGCCTTTCAAGTAACATAACACATAAAGTGATATAGTAAAGAACTTAAAAAGTAAAGTTTTTTTCTAATCAACAGATGTTTTAGCGTTCTAGTCTGCGGTGCCTTTCAAGTAACATAACACATAAAATGATACAGTAAAGAATTTAAAAAGTAAAGTGCTTTTTTTCTAATTAACAAATATTTTTAACGTTCTAGTCTGCGGTGCCTTTCAAGTAACATAACACATAAAAATGATACAGTAAAGAATTTAAAAAGTAAAGTGCTTTTTTTTCTAATTAACAAATATTTTAACGTTCTAGTCGGCGATATCTTTCAAGTAACTTAGTACATAAACACATTTCTGCCGTAATGACCATAATGTTTTGTGTTGTTGTTGTTTTTCCTTTACATTCAAACAAGTTTATTCTTTCTCTATTTTTTTTACCTTTATTATAATTTAGGGAACTGATTCACAGCAACTTTCATATAATGCAGCCACGAAAACATTACAAATTGTCTTATAATAGTACAAACGGTTTATAGAATTATACACGGACTTTTCTCTACATTAAAATACTTTTATTTTATTAGTTTTCAGCCCTCTTACCAAAACCAAAAGCTCACAAATATATGTTTTTAACATAGAAAAAAAGTCCGTGTATAATTCTACACATTAATATTATTAATTCACCTACGTTATGAGTCTTAAAAAGAAGTGCAAACCGTTTTATAGTCACTTCTAAAGTGACACCATTATATTTTAATATTCTCCTGATCTCTGCCTTTGAATTTCCACTATCTTCTAAAATACTTATTTCTGTAGCTAATATGACTTAAACATTTTGTCTATGGACAAATTTTCTATCGCTTGCTGAGATTAAATTAATTATACTATTACTTTGTGAGCATATTACTTTAAATACATAAATACACAAGAAACTCGTATTATTTTGTTTTTATTAGGTTTTTTACACAGCTTTCACAATTTTAGCCTTCTGTTAAAAATATTTACTTATTACATGAACAATATGTACCGCAATCTTAAAGAATCCCGTAGTTGGTCAACGGTAAGTTTACGGACATTTATAGGTAAAATCCGAGGTTCGATTCTTCCCCGATGGGCAGAGTGGATATATTTTCCATTGTGTAGTTTTTTCATAAGAATACAATTACGAAGATCTTGTAGAATGTATCAATAAATTACCGTAAGCAAGAGTCACATGGATTCTGTAAAAGTATATATATATACTTTCATGGTGAAATCATATTTGAGGTCGTTACTGTGACATCGATAAAATCAGAATAAATGGAGGAGTAAAATTACCGCGATGTCTTTACAGAACCACATCACTTTATACAAAAATATCTTGTTTTCCTTGTTGATAAAACGAAACAATATACAGTAAATGAAGGTAGATTTCTCAAAATATGGTATGTGATTAGGTATTGCTACAACTAGAGAGCTAAACTGATTTGGACTGTGCAAGCGTACATAAAAAAAACAATTGTAATGGCCACTATGGTTTGTTTGTTTGTGTTAATTATGCACAAAGCTACACAAGGGCTATCTGTGCTCTGACCACCACGGGTATCGAAACCCGGTTTCTAGCGTTGTAAGTTTGCAGACATACCGCTGTGCCACTGGGGGGCGCCACTAATGGAATAAGCTTCATGCATTCAAGGTTATGGGACCTGTTAGATTTTTAATAAAAATAAAGTTACTCTGGTTTAGTAGTAAAAAATAACATTTTTTTTAGGGAAAAGGCTATATACTCTATTTAGTCATGAGTTCAATCCTGCTCTGATGCTTTATTGCCTCATGTTTTCTTTCATGTTGCCAAACAATTTATTAAAACTTCAAACACACAAAATAGGAAGAAAAAAATAATTTATTATATATATATATATATATATATAATGTATGCTTGTAATTGCAGATAAATGTTCTTTAGTACACTGGTAATGTTAATAGTTCTGATCTTGAAGATCGCGAACTCGTGTTCTGGCGAAGTGTGTTCTTTTATTATTGAAACTCTTTTATAAACACTAAATAAAACAATAAAGCGATATCTGATGAGAGGGTTAAAATTTACCATATACTGTAGTTGAATTAAAACGAGGGATCAGCTGCTTAGATGTGTAATATCTACAAACCAGCCAAGCTACAAAAAATATATTAACCACTTAAAGATGCCGAACAAGAAAATAATTACAGATATGGCATCTATAAAAACAGACAATTTACAAAAAAATAAATTAGCCATTAAAAATGCGATTTCTACAAAAAGAGATAAGTTACAAAAAGAGATTATCCACTTAAAGATGTGATATCTGGAACAACAGGGAAATAATAAAAATTAGTTAACCATTTTAGATGTGACACCTACAGAAAAAGATATGTTACAAAAATATTTCGGTCACTTGTGATACCTACAAAAGCAAACAATTTACACAGAAAAATTAGTCATTTAAAGACGTGGTTTCTACAAAAACAGACAAACTAAAAAAATAGATTAGCCACTTTAGATATGATACCTACAAAACAGACAAGTTACTTCAATCGATCAGTTATTTAAAAATGCAATATCTACAAATACAAGCTAAAAAATAGATTAGCCACTTTAGATATGATACCTACAAAACAAACAAGTTACTTCAATAGATCAGTTATTTCAAGATGCAATATATACAAAAACAAGCTAAAAAATAAATTAGCCACTTTAGATATGATACCTACAAAACAAACAAGTTACTTCAATAGATCAGTTATTTAAAGATGCAATATCTACAAAAACAAGCTAAAAAATAGATTAGCCACTTCAGATGTGATATCTACAAAAACAAACTGGAAAAATAGATCAGCCACTTAAAGATAATGTTTCTACAAAAATTAACAAGTTACGAAGATAAATTAGCCATTTAAAGATGTGATATAAAATTACATAGTTAAATACAACACAGTTAAAGCTAACTTGATCCCTCTTTCATTCTAATTTTCAATCATTTCCAGTTATTTGTTGTAATGATAACACTTGCTATAACAGTGTAAGTCGTACTATTTAGCATATAAAATTGTATCAGGGCTTGAAGAATATTGCAAGACTCCATGTTTACTCAGGCTTTTAATACAATTATATTTATTACTGTATACAGTGAATTGTTGAGGCACATGTTAATAGTGAAACAAATATTACGACCTTAATAACAGGTAGGCAAACAAATACTGCGACCTATAATAATATATAGGCAAATAACGATTTATAAGAATAAGGAAGAGTTTTATTGAAAGAGAAACATACTACATGTTTCAACAGAACATTGGTCTGTCTTCTTCGGACATTTAGTAAGTTCCATCATCAATAAAACTCTTACTTATTCTTATAAATCGTTGTTTGCCTACCAATTATTATATTAGCATTATATGCTTCCTTACTCAAGCAGTGTAACCTTAGAATGACCTTCTAATGAATAATTGGCTTTAGATAAATTGTTGTAAGGTTCTATGTTTGTAAATGGAAGATGGGAAAGTTGGTTTCTTTAGAAATCGCATATGTAGGTAATTAACAAGTTTTTAATTCAACTGTGTTTTTTATTGGTTTAATCAAATCAACTATACAATTAGATTAGGAAGAATTATGCAACAACGAAAGCTTCCTTTCATTAGCTTCTATGTAAAAACATCTACTAAAGTTAGCACTTTGTAAAATTATGTGTCTAAATAGTTGAAAGGACGGCACATAAAAATACTTTTACTCTAAAAATCTCCATTCTTTCCAAGATACGGTGATATAGATTGATCTCATTAAAACCTCTTTGAAGACAAGACGACGGCGGAGTAAAAGAAATCAACGAACTCCAAGTATTTTCTCCAGTATTAGTAAAGGTTCTCATCAATTAAATTTAGAACATTCTATTCTCCATATTCTTTTCTTCCTTAGTGTTTGAATTGATCGCTCAAACTCCTCTTTTGGATAATTTGATGGCTAAGTTTTCCTATCACTTTGACAGCAGTATCTTATCATCCTTCTATTAGACATTGTTTGATCGACTAGATAACTTAGGCCTTTGATTGACGGATAATAAACTGTAGACTCCTTTATTTGATAACCGAATGATCATATCACATTCCGTAGTAGTTGTTTGAATAACTGATTGGTTTATCGGAATTAGTTTTCTACAGTAAAAATATGACGGTATGGTTCAAAAGTAAGTAATTTGTGTCCTTTTGCTTTAATGGTTTATTCGATATAACAATAATCAATTACATTAGGGTTATAAACAACTGTAAGTGGTCAGGTGACCTTTTAGATAAGTAATTATAATTTTTATACTATTCCTTATCGTTCCAAGTAACATTTTTACCAATAGCAGAGTTGGATAATTAGTAAAAAATAAATCAAGAGCTGCTCAAATTTCACTCACTGTGTTGTACGATGTAACTTGTAATGATACTTGTAGGTGCTTTAGATGTACTTTTAAATTTAATTGGTCCAAACAACTACAAACAACTAACTGGTGTTAAAAATTAACATAAAATTATTATTAGATGAAAAATTTATAATTATTTACTTTTAAATCTTCATGAGAATATAATAAACGTCTTTTGAAAATCTAGGTTTTATAACTACACAGTTATACTAGTACGTTATCTTTAATTAATCAGCGTTAGTCAGCGACTAATTGGGTATTATGGTCTTCTAAAGACACTTGGATTACGGAAACGTAACTACATCAGAATTATTACCTAAGCCCAGCTGAATAGTATATGAATTATCTATTCCATAACTGAGTTGTCCACTTAATATAATACTATATAATAATCTGTTAAAGTAAATTTTGTATAACGCATCCAACAGAGAATCTAATTCACAGATAAATATCACACATACCAAGTATATAAGAAGTTATGAGTGAAAGTAAAGACGAATTCAATACCATGTCAACTTTACTATATCTGATACATTTAGAATCGATGGAGTTTTTTGCCTAACACTAGAGTTCATCAAGCTGGCTGTGATGTGATAGTGATCGGGACGGTTTTTATATCATCAGCTGACATGAACAACAATTGTCTCAGTGTGAACTAGATTCAGTTAAGTTGTCTGTTAATCAAGCTATAACTTAAAGTTAGCGTATATTTGTTTGTTTGTCGTTAAGCACAAAGCTACACAATGGGCTACCTGTGCTCTGCCCACCACGGGTGTCGAATTCCGGTTTATAACGTTGTAAGTCCTCAGATATGTCTCTGTGTCACTGGGAGGTGTTAGCGTGTATAAAATATACATTATTTAATGAATTACATTTTTCTAATATAATTATCCAGATAAGAATTTTAATGTTAATCATTAAACTATTAACGTCTGTGTTTCTTATTTCAACTAACAATAAAGAGTCGTTTATAAAGAACGTATTTTAAAACTGTTTATTGTGTACTTTTTATTCATTTTAACCTAAGACTGTGCAATCCAACTTTTTCTATCACTTCCATCATCAGATTGTGTTTTATTAATGTATAATAACATACTGTTTAACATTTGTTTTTAGTTTGAGTGTTCTCATTATAGAACTTTCTATAAAAAACTTAGTACTGTACTCTGGAAGTCGGAGAAAATATGGTAAAATCAAGCTATCACAAACTTACTGGCATGACCTGTAGATGGCACTAGCGGTGGTTATATGTCCATGGTATCTAAGAAACAAAACATACAAATATATAACATTTGCTAAATTTTGTCTTCTAATGTTTAATTTCATTCAACCATAGCTAGGAAATTACGAGTTAGGACTTTTATCTTACCACCCACGAAGCTTCAGATCTTTGTAATCTTGTTTGTTTGTTGAATTTCGCGCAAAACTACTCGAGGGCTATCTTTACAACCTGTCCCAACTTTAGAAGTGATAGATCAGAAGGTAAGAAACTAGTCAACACTCACCTCCAACTCTTGAGCCACTTTAATCGAATAGTGGAATTGACCGTTGTATTATAACGCCCCCATGACTGAAAGGTCGAGTATGATCGCTGATGGGACTGTAAGTCGAATGCCCTAAACATCAGACCATCTTTGTAAGTTACAGCTTCTAGCATTTGGCAACCATTATATCATTTTACTGTAGTTGGTATACCACTAATTAGAGATCGTAGCATTATGTCATTACGTCTTCTCTAGTGTAATAATTAACAAACATTGAACCATCGTGCTGTTCCTGGTATAATACTTATAATATATTGTATCTGTATGTTATTCTTTGTTTCTTGTTTACCAAGTATCATTGATACAGCTTATACGCTATTTTCAGTAATAGCATCGTTATATTGTTTCTCTGAGAGTCTTGGGTTCGAATCCCCCTCCCACCAAACATGCTCGCTCTTTCAGCCATGGGGGCGTTATAATGTGACGGTCAATCCCACTATTCGTTGGTAAAAGAGTAGCCCAAGAGTTGGCGGTAGGTGGTGATGACTAGCTACCTTCCTGCTAGTCTTTCACTGCTAAATTAGGGACGGCTAATGCAGATAGCCCTCGTGTGGCTTTGCGCGAAATTCAACAAAACAAACAAACAAACAATATACTGTTTCGAACTTATTGGTATAGGCTTGACACTGCTTAATTAGCCTGAGTTACAGCTAAGACATTCGCATTTATGAATAACTGTAAAGCGCTTGACAAGGAAAAAATATGTTTATAAGAATGCCCATGTTTAGAAAGTGACATAAAGGCAGCCCTTATATGTGTTGTTTCATTTAACTATTCATAACTCTCGCGGCCGGCATGACCAGGTGGTTACGGCGCTCGACTCGCGGGTTCGAATCCCCGTCACACCGAACATGCTCGCCCTTTCAGCCATGGGTGCGTTATAATGTGACGGTCAACCCCACTATTCGTTGGTAAAAGAGTAGCCCAAGAGTTGGCGGTTGGTGGTGATGACTAGCTGCCTTCCCTCTAGTCTTACACTGCTAAATTAGGAACGGCTAGCGCAGATAGCCCTCTTGTAGCTTTGAGTGAAATTCATAACAAACAAACAGAGGATAAATAATAAGGTGTAGAACAATAAGTCATTATATCTAGATCTTACTTGTTGATGAAAATCTATAATACCTTATTGTCCATGTCAGCTTACTTTGGACCCCTTTATTTCACTTACATTTTTTTAGTTGGCTTGGAACATGGCCGATTCTATTTACACCAGTCAAGTGCTTCCTAAATGAACATTGATGGTTATAAATCTGAAACTTTCTCATAGTTTCAGTGCTACTCTAAAGTTTAACTCTCTGACTTAGAACGAGTGAAACAAGGCTTGTTAAGTCAAAATAGGAACCTATCTCTTTGCCATAGAACGCATGAAACAAGGCTTGTTAAGTCAGAATAGAAACCTAACTCTCTGACATGGAATGCA
>NW_013665876.1:743781-746126 GCF_000517525.1 Limulus polyphemus | reverse complement strand
TCGTCAAGCTTGGCATAATTTTTCAAAATTTTCATATCAACCCTGATCCAATATTATTTACGATTACTAATCATTTATTACATCTTTCCTGGTCTTATATCATATTTATACACTTGTAACTTGTATATGTTTTTAAATATTATTAGAGGTTTACTTGTTTTGAAACTATATACAGTTAACTTCATAGATTATAACAGATTATAACAGCTAAACATGAGGCTAGGAACGAGTTTGGTTTATATTAATGAAACAAAAATACAATTATTGGATAAAAGTAAATAATGAGAACTGATCTTTACTTACATATATGTATATATACATAAGAAAATTTCAAGGATTTTACTTTGATAATACAAGTGTATAATATATATATATATATACAAGCAAACTTGATGGATTTTGTTAGGTTTTTATGTGTGGACATGATTCTTTACAGTATGTGTCTCTGATTGGTTGGCGATAGTTTAAACAATAAACAAACAGCAAACAATCCATTTGTTTTGAAAAATGCATTAAAACAAGTCAAACGTATATACAGATGTTCTTTACAGAGTTATTTACCACAGCTTTATATACACGTCTCTTTTCGTCAAAGTCCACACAAACTGGTTCAGTTACCTTACAATACAATTGAAAATAATTATTTTTCTCTACTCTGTTATTGTAATACAATCATAATAATTTCACTTTTAAAATCGTCACTATACGCTCTTTATAGCTAAACTCACAATCACACAGTCTAGATCTGCCTAGCTATCAAACTAACTTTGTCAAATTATGTCTTACTACTCGAACTATATTTTGCATGCATATTTATAGCCTGATTGAGGCCTGGAACTTTCTGCACACTGTAAGATATTATTAAGTAATAATACTTAATAAAAACAATGAAAAAACCTAAAAGGTTCTAGTAACATGATGCAATAATACAACAAGTGTCATTTCACAACAGTGGAACTACATATTGTATGATTCATACAGTTACGTAAATAAATCTGTGATAAGCTGTCACTTCTAAACATAACTAAGTTTAACACTTGCATTAAACTTAAATTGAAACAGTCGTGTTTATCTAACAATAAATTTCTCTTTCAGAAAAATATTTATAATATTTTTTCATACTATATACAAAGACTGTTTTCAGTTCATGCACAAAGTCTGTCCTACAGTCTGCACCAGCATTTGCAGTCCCATTGATGGCCTCAATGAGGAACTGGTAGTTCTAAAGTTACACTGCCCACCTTTATGATTTTCGCACTGTTGATTTTGCACTTCTGCATGTATGCAAGGGACTGATGGTCCATCTAGATGGCGAACTCCTTCCAATAGAGGTAGTTCTGGAATTTCTGAATGGTCTTTTCAACAGTTGTTTACTGATGTACATTACGGAAACCAGTCCATTTTCATGTTCTTGCAGAAATCGTGCACTGATTCCAACATCTGATGCATTGGCGTGAATGATAAATGGTTTGTTGAAGTCTGGCGCTCTAGGGATTGACCACTTTCCTAACATGTTCTTCATATTATGGAATGCCATCTGCTGTAGTTGTTCCCACTTCACCAGTCAGTGGCGTAGCGACTTCAGAATAGTTTGGAATGAACTTCCTATAGTATCCCACTAACCCTATGAAGGACCTAACCTGCTGCCTGGTCATTGTAGCTGGTACATATTATTTATGAATTATCTTCTACTCTCCCATGGCTATCTCTCAGTCGCCCAACTTGTGTCCAACAAACTCCAGTTGCATTTAGATAGTCTGATGGTCAGGTCAGCTGCCCTTGCCTGCCTAAACAGTTCTCTGAGTTTATTTGGGTAGATTTACAATAATGTGGGTCAGAATGTCGTTCATATAATGCTCGATGTTGGTGGTTTTGTGCAACGTTTTCTTCATCCTGTGGTTGAAGCTTGAGGTAAATCTTGGTGAAGAACTAGGCCCTGTCTAGTTCTGCCATGATAACCTCTGGGTTGTCCATAGGTCTAGAGTCAACCTTCGTTACGAGATTCAGCTTCCGGAAATCTATGCATAAGTGGTTTGAGCCGTCTCTTTTCTTCACGATTACCACCAGTGAACAGTCAGCTGAATTTGAAGGCTCAATGAGTCTAAGATCTAACATTCTGCCAACTTCTTGCTTGATCAGGCTTCCTATTGTATAGGGCATCTGATAGGGCTTCACCTTGAATGGATCATAGGACGTGGTCTGGATCTTGTGTCACATAAGGTCTGTCTTTCTGTCTATCTGTAAATACATCTTCATACTGACACAGTAGATCTTGTAGCTCTTTCTTCTGCTTGCCAGTCAGTGGTCTTAGTCTAGTAGTTTTTCATCTTCTATGACAAAGATAC
>NW_013665876.1:741309-742866 GCF_000517525.1 Limulus polyphemus | reverse complement strand
GAGGGGGGGAGAGCCAATGCAGCAGTAAACTTTTGAAAAACATGTAACATTCAACTGAATGCATATGCACGTATGTAGCCTAAAATTGATTTTCCATATTGACATAAGAAAATCTTAAGAAACAAGATAATTAAATTATAATGTATACTTATGAGAAAAATTATAGAAATAGATGTAAAAAAAACATTAGAAATAGACAACATACTTAATTATGCATTTGAATTCAGTGAAGAATGAAGTCAGAGACATAATTCATATTTCTTCTGATAATTTTAATTATGTACCTCATTAATTTTCCTTGAATTCAATTAAAGATTTAAATATTTTTTTCTATTTCTATTATTTTTGCACTTAGATGTATGTGATATTAAAGGCTAATAACCATAATCGCGATTGATATCCGATCACTATAACTTTATCCAAGTGCTCAGACTTATGTGCATCAACAAGAATGTAGCCTTTCAACATGTTTCTGCGGTCACTAGGAGGACGTGTATATATATGTTTTATAGCAAAGCTACATCAGGCTATCTACTTTGTCGACTGAGGGGAATCGAACCCCTGGTTTTAGCGTTGTAAATCCGTAGAATTACCACTGTCCCACCGGCGGACCACTCGGCGGGCATGACTGAGAAACAGAGTTAAGCAGTTATAAGGAGTTGTAGAGTTTTTACGGATGTGACTAGTTACATGTCGGATACTTGTATAGAAATTTAGTAAACTATATGAATATGAAAAAATATTATGATGCTGCCAGTCATCACGTCTGTAAGTGACAACAAATCATTTGAATGTTTAAAGAATGTTATTATGTTTTATGTTTAGTGTATATAATTTTTGCAAGGAAACTAAATATTGCTATCCGAAAGGTTTGATATTGTTCAATACAGGAAATATACCAATGCCATATACCAATGTTTCTGATCTCTTTTAGCATCTATACTATTATACTGCTTGTTTGTATGTACGACCTTTACGCTCTCTGACCGAGAACCTGCTGCATAAGCATGCGTAGTTAGAATGTTTCCACAAGAAAAACTGCGCATGCGCATTATTCACTCGACGGCAAACAGTCTGCTTGCGGCAGAGAGCTGCAAAGCTCAGTGATTAAGTCGCTACAATTGCTGTATGAAACAAGAAGTAACAACAAAAGTGGAATGTAAATATACTTTACTAACCATTTTGTACAACAAAATTTTAAAAACTTATCGAAATTTTTAAAAAGGATTTGACGTTAGGTCGTAGAATAACATTATAAGTTTATTTATCCATAGTATTAAGTACAGTAAAATTTAGTCCTAACTAAACTAAAGTTAAAAAAAAACCTACACAGGTTATAGTTTTAAGCCCCCAGTAGCACAGCGGTATGTCTGCGGACTTACAACGCTAGAATCCGGGTTTCGATACCCGTGGTGGGCACAGCACAGATAGCTCATTGTGTAGCTTTGTGCTTAATTACAAACAAACAAATACAGTATTAGTTTATCTCTTTATCGAACTTACGCCCAACATAGGTTAAAGGTTTATAAAGTACGGCCTATATACAAGTGGATTTAC
>NW_013665876.1:738978-741187 GCF_000517525.1 Limulus polyphemus | reverse complement strand
GTTTTGCGAGTCTCTGCTAGTATGATATTATACAATCATTGTGGCTCAATCTATTAAAGTGGACAATCTATTTTGAAACTATGTTTTAATTAGCTAAAAGTGTTTTTCTTTTCTTTTCATTTACACTTACGAGCTTATCAAAAGTAAAATGTTCAGAACAACCTGACAAAGAAAATTCACAAAACAGATTTCACAGGTCTGATTCACAAGTTCACCATTAAGTTGCGTATCAAATAGTCTTTCTGGAAAGAAGACTTACCATAAATTAGTACCAAACACTTCAACAAACTGCAGCCATAAAAAACAATAAGAACAACGTTGCCTGGAGACAGATAGAAGAGCGGTCTTTTACATCGCGCATATAAATCTTCATACTCACACTTCGTTGCTTAGAGACAGATTGGACAATAACTGTTCACTTTGTCATATATTTAAAATGTACACCCTTATAAAGACAGAGTAACTGCAACATAACATGCTTATGTGGACTTTTGAAGAAACAAACTATAGACCGGTGAAATAATCGAAGTTCTAAGTATAATGCAGCTTGCAGATGAGCCACTGGAGACTAATAATGAAAGCTGAAATTTACGCAGCGTGAATTCACCATTGTGCAAATCTGAATTCATGAGATAATGTGATGGATAGTTAGTAAATGGAAAACGGGACGAAAATAATGTAAATAAAAACATTTTCGTTGAACTGACTCTCTTTATGGATCCTCATTTACGTATCACATTGCACAAAACAATGGACATTTTATTAGGGCGCTCGACTCGCAATCTCGAATCCCCGTCTTACCAAACATGCTCTCCCTTACAGCCGTGTGAGCGTTATAATGTAACAACGGTCAATCCCACTACTCGTTGCTAAAAGAGTAGCCCAAGAATTGGCGGTGGGTGGTAATGACTAGCTACCTTCCCTCTAGTCCTTCACTGCTAGATTACGGACAGCTAGCGCAGATAGTTCTCGTGAAGTTTTGCGCGAAATTCAAAACAAACAGGTATATTTTTCAACAGAAAGTGTCCGCATTTTGTTTCTGAAATCATAAGTATAGTATGATTTTCAGCATAATCCACTAATATAAATTCTCATAGCATTAAACTAATCAGTGAAAAAATATATACATCTTTGAAATGTTTAAATTAAACAAACAAATAATCATCAAACTGCGGCCTTTATGTTAAACTACGAACTAAAGCTGTTTCTTCAGTGTCTTTAAGTTTATACTTAGATAAACTTGTTATGTTTTGTCCTATTTAGCCAAAATTATTTGGCCAAGCTGACTAGAACATACGTCATTCAATTTACAAAATTGGCCAGTTTTATACTTACATAAATGACATTTTTTTTAAATGACTAAAATAGACATATAACGACAACTAACGTCTAATAAAACCGAATTTCAAGTACAACAAAATTAAATATAATAGCAATAGTTTGTTTGTTCTTTGAATTTCGCGCAAAGCTACAAGCGGCCTACCTGCGCTAGCCGTCCCTAATTTAGCAGACAGACTAGAGAGAAGGCATGTAGTCTACACCACCCACTGCCAACTCTTGGACTACTCTTTCGTAAAAGAATAGTGAGATTGACTTTCACAACTGAAAGGTCAAACACGTTTATTGATGAGGATTCGAAAGCGCGACACTCGAGTTGCGAGTTGAGCGCCATGCCAGGCCTAAATAAAAACCTAAAATTACTATTAAAAATTCCTCAACCCTCTTAGTATTCAGCTTGTCAGAGTCAATGTTAAAACTAAAATTAATAAACTGCTAATTTCATCGTGTATCCACCATGACTAATGGAACCAAAAGTTTAAAAAAATAAAAGAGCAAACTTATATACAAATTAGAGAAAGTACATAGAATAATAAAACTTTATACATGTTGTACAGAAGGTTGAGTACAATATATTAAAATAATTTTCAAGATGCAAATCAGCAGACCACGTGACACCACATCGGATATGAAGTCGCGATGGGACAGAATGTATCAGAACTACATTTTGACATTGCTTCTTTAGTAGGCGTAAGGCATTAGATGATGTCAACAAAAACATCAGGTCTGAGCCAAACATTAAACACTTCAACAAACAACCAGCATAACATTGTTCGGCAGCCCATTAATCTACCATTAGATTGTTTGTTTGTTTTGGAATTTCGCGCAAAGCTACACGAGGGCTATCTGCGCTAGCCGTCCCTAACTTAGT